>NC_139915.1:22169073-22217880 GCF_963514095.1 Eutrigla gurnardus | reverse complement strand
TTTTGCAGTGTCAGTTGTCAAATAAGCTGCATTCTTCAATGTCCCACCGATATCAACACATTTAAGTCATAAAAGCACTCTGAGTGGATATTCTTTCGTGTCAGTGTGAGTCCACTGTCTTTCAACACAAAATGGCGTCCAACATCAAATAAGTGCAAAACAATGCTTTTACAAGTTCAATGTGGGGAAAAGCCGGAAATAGCTGGTTTCACGCAGGAAAGAGGCTTTTAAGCTGTTATTTGCAGGTACCATGCGTTTTAACCACTATTGCCGTGTCAGTTGTCAAATAAGCTGCATTCTTCAATGTCCCACCGAGATCAACACATTTAAGTCATAACAGCACTCTGGAGTGGATCTTCTTTCGTTTCAATGTGATTCCAGTGTCTTTGGAACACAAAATGGCGTCTAAACATCAAATAAGTGCAAAACAATGCTTTTACAAGTTTAATGTGGGGAAAAGGCTGTAATAGCTGTTTCACGCAGGGAAGAGGCTTTTAAGCTGTTATTTGCAGGTACCATGCGTTTTAACCACTATTGCCGTGTCAGTTGTCAAATAAGCTGCATTCTTCAATGTCCCACCGAGATCAACACATTTAAGTCATAACAGCACTCTGGAGTGGATATTCTTTCGTTTCAGTGTGAGTCCACTGTCTTTCAACACAAAATGGCGGCCAAACATCAAATAAGTGCAAAACAATGCTTTTACAAGTTTAATGTGGGGAAAAGCCGGAAATAGCTGTTTCACGCAGGAAATAGGCTTTTAAGCTGTTATTTGCAGGTACATGCGTTTTAAACCACTATTGCCGTGTCAGTTGTCAAATAAGCTGCATTCTTCAATGTCCCACCGAGATCAACACATTTAAGTCATACCAGCATTCTGGAGTGGATCTTCTTCGTTTCAGTGTGAGTCCACTGTCTTTCAACACAAAATGGCGTCCAAACATCAAATAAGTGCAAAACAATGCTTTTGCAAGTTTAATGTGGGCAAAAAGCCGGAAATAGCTGTTTCACGCAGGAAAGAGGCTTTTAAGCTGTTATTTGCAGGTAAACATGCGTTTTAACCACTATTGCAGTGTCAGTTGTCAAATAAGCTGCATTCTTCAATGTCCCACCGATATCAACACATTTAAGTCATAAAAAGCACTCTGGAGTGGATATTCTTTCGTGTCAGTGTGAGTCCACTGTCTTTCAACACAAATAGGCGTCCAAACATCAAATAAGTGCAAAACAATGCTTTGCAAGTTTAATGTGGGCAAAAAGCCGGAAATAGCTGTTTCACGCAGGAAAGAGGCTTTTAAGCTGTTATTTGCAGGTAACATGCGTTTTAACCACTACTGCAGTGTCAGTTGTCAAATAAGCTGCATTCTTCAATGTCCCACCGATATCAACACATTTAAGTCATAAAAGCACTCTGGAGTGGATATTCTTTCGTTTCAGTGTGAGTCCACTGTCTTTCAACACAAAATGGCGTCCAAACATCAAATAAGTGCAAAACAATGCTTTTGCAAGTTTAATGTGGGCCAAAAAGCTGGAAATAGCTGTTTCACGCAGGAAAGAGGCTTTTAAGCTGTTATTTGCAGGTAACATGCGTTTTAACCACTTTGTGCAGTGTCAGTTGTCAAATAAGCTGCATTCTTCAATGTTCCACCGATATCAACACATTTAAGTCATAAAAGCACTCTGGAGTGGATATTCTTTCCGTGTCATGTGAGTCCACTGTCTTTCAACACAAAATGGTGCTCCAAACATCAAATAAGTGCAAAACAATGCTTTTGCAAGTTTAATGTGGGCAAAAAAGCCGGAATAGCTGTTTCACGCAGGAAAGAGGCTTTTAAGCTGTTATTTGCAGGTACCATGCGTTTTAACCACTATTGCAGTGTCAGTTGTCAAATAAGCTGCATTCTTCAATGTCCCACCGATATCAACACATTTAAGTCATAAAGCACTCTGGAGTGGATATTCTTTCGTTTCAGTGTCAGTCCACTGTCTTTCAACACAAAATGGCGTCCAAACATCAAATAAGTGCAAAACAATGCTTTTGCAAGTTAAATGTGGGCAAAAAGCCGGAAATAGCTGTTTCACGCAGAAAGAGGCTTTTAAGCTGTTATTTGCAGGTAACATGCGTTTTAACCACTATTGCAGTGTCAGTTGTCACATAAGCTGCATTCTTCAATGTCCCACCGATATCAACACATTTAAGTCATAAAAGCACTCTGGAGTGGAATATTCTTTCGTTTCAATGTGATTCCAGTGTCTTTGAACACAAAATGGCGTCTAAACATCAAATAAGTGCAAAACAATGCTTTTACAAGTTTAATGTGGGCAAAAAGCCGGAAATAGCTGTTTCACGCAGGAAAGAGGCTTTTTAAGCTGTTATTTGCAGGTAACATGCGTTTTTAACCACTATTGCAGTGTCAGTTGTCAAATAAGCTGCATTCTTCAATGTCCCACCGATATCAACACATTTAAGTCATAAAACCACTCTGGAGTGGATATTCTTTCGTTTCAGTGTCAGTCCACTGTCTTTCAACACAAAATGGTGTCCAAACATCAAATAAGTGCAAAACAATGCTTTTGCAAGTTTAATGTGGGCAAAAAGCCGGAAATAGCTGTTTCACGCAGGAAAGAGGCTTTTAAGCTGTTATTTGCAGGTAACATGCGTTTTAAAAACTTTTGCAGTGTCAGTTGTCAAATAAGCTGCATTCTTCATGTCCCACCGATATCAACACATTTAAGTCATAAAAGCACTCTGAGTGGATATTCTTTCGTGTCAGTGTGAGTCCACTGTCTTTCAACACAAAATGGCGTCCAAACATCAAATAAGTGCAAAACAATGCTTTTACAAGTTCAATGTGGGGAAAAGCCGGAAATAGCTGTTTCACGCAGGAAAGAGGCTTTTAAGCTGTTATTTGCAGGTACCATGCGTTTTAACCACTATTGCCGTGTCAGTTGTCAAATAAGCTGCATTCTTCAATGTCCCACCGAGATCAACACATTTAAGTCATAACAGCACTCTGGAGTGGATATTCTTTCGTTTCAATGTGATTCCAGTGTCTTTGAACACAAAATGGCGTCTAAACATCAAATAAGTGCAAAACAATTGCTTTTACAAGTTAATGTGGGAAATGGCTGTAATAGCTGTTTCACGCAGGGAAGAGGCTTTTAAGCTGTTATTTGCAGGTACCATGCGTTTTAACCACTATTGCCGTGTCAGTTGTCAAATAAGCTGCATTCTTCAATGTCCCACCGAGATCAACACATTTAAGTCATAACAGCACTCTGGAGTGGATATTCTTTCGTTTCAGTGTGAGTCCACTGTCTTTCAACACAAAATGGCGTCCAAACATCAAATAAGTGCAAAACAATGCTTTTGCAAGTTTAATGTGGGCAAAAAGCTGGAAATAGCTGTTTCACCGCAGGAAAGAGGCTTTTAAGCTGTTATTTGCAGGTACCATGCGTTTTAACCACTTTTGCAGTGTCAGTTGTCAAATAAGCTGCATTCTTCAATGTCCCACCGATATCAACACATTTAAGTCATAAAAGCACTCTGGAGTGGATATTCTTTCGTGTCAGTGTGAGTTCACTGTCTTTCAACACAAAATGGCGTCCAAACATCAAATAAGTGCAAAACAATGCTTTTGCAAGTTTAATGTGGGCAAAAAGCCGGAAATAGCTGTTTCACACGCAGGAAAGAGGCTTTTAAGCTGTTATTTGCAGGTAACATGCGTTTTAACCACTACTGCAGTGTCAGTTCTCAAATAAGCTGCATTCTTCAATGTCCCACCGATATCAACACATTTAAGTCATAAAAGCACTCTGGAGTGGATATTCTTTTCGTTTCAGTGTGAGTCCACTGTCTTTCAACACAAAATGGCGTCCAAACATCAAATAAGTGCAAAAACAATGCTTTTGCAAGTTTAATGTGGGCAAAAAGCTGGAAATAGCTGTTTCACGCAGGAAAGAGGCTTTTAAGCTGTTATTTGCAGGTAACATGCGTTTTAACCACTTTGCAGTGTCAGTTGTCAAATAAGCTGCATTCTTCAATGTCCCACCGATATCAACACATTTAAGTCATAAAAGCACTCTGGAGTGGATATTCTTTCGTTCAGTGTGAGTCCACTGTGTTTCAACACAAAATGGCGTCCAAACATCAAATAAGTGCAAAACAATGCTTTTGCAAGTTTAATGTGGGCAAAAAAGCCGGAAATAGCTGTTTCACGCAGGAAGAGGCTTTTAAGCTGTTATTTGCAGGTACCATGCGTTTTAAACCACTATTGCAGTGTCAGTTGTCAAATAAGCTGCATTCTTCAATGTCCCACCGATATCAACACATTTAAGTCATAAAAGCACTCTGGAGTGGATATTCTTCGTGTCAGTGTGAGTCCACTGTCTTTCAACACAAAATGGCGTCCAAACATCAAATAAGTGCAAAACAATGCTTTTACAAGTTCAATGTGGGGAAAAGCCGGAAATAGCTGTTTCACGCAGGAAAGAGACTTTTAAGCTGTTATTTGCAGGTACCATGCGTTTTAACCACTATTGCCGTGTCAGTTGTCAAATAAGCTGCATTCTTCAATGTCCCACCGAGATCAACACATTTAAGTCATAACAGCACTCTGGAGTGGATCTTCTTTCGTTTCAATGTGATTCCAGTGTCTTTGAACACAAAATGGCGTCTAAACATCAAATAAGTGCAAAACAATGCTTTTACAAGTTTAATGTGGGGAAAAGGCTGTAATAGCTGTTTCACGCAGGGAAGAGGCTTTTAAGCTGTTATTTGCAGGTACCATGCGTTTTAACCACTATTGCCGTGTCAGTTGTCAAATAAGCTGCATTCTTCAATGTCCCACCGAGATCAACACATTTAAGTCATAACAGCACTCTGGAGTGGATATTCTTTCGTTTCAGTGTGAGTCCACTGTCTTTCAACACAAAATGGCGTCCAAAACATCAAATAAGTGCAAAACAATACTTTACAAGTTTAATGTGGGGAAAAGCCGGAAATAGCTGTTTCACGCAGGAAAGAGGCTTTTAAGCTGTTATTTGCAGGTACCATGCGTTTTTAACCACTATTGCCGTGTCAGTTGTCAAATAAGCTGCATTCTTCAATGTCCCACCGAGATCAACACATTTAAGTCATAACAGCACTCTGGAGTGGATCTTCTTTCGTTTCAATGTGATTCCAGTGTCTTTGAACACAAAAATGGCGTCTAAACATCAAATAAGTGCAAAACAATGCTTTTACAAGTTTAATGTGGGGAAAAGGCTGTAATAGCTGTTTCACCCAGGGAAGAGGCTTTTAAGCTGTTATTTGCAGGTACCGTGCGTTTTAACCACTATTGCAGTGTCAGTTGTCAAATAAGCTGCATTCTTCAATGTCCACCGATATCAACACATTTAAGTCATAAAAGCACTCTGGAGTGGATATTCTTTCGTTTCAGTGTGAGTCCACTGTCTTTCAACACAAAATGGCGTCCAATCATCAAAGAAGTGCAAAACAATGCTTTTGCAAGTTTAATGTGGGCAAAAAGCCGGAAATAGCTGTTTCACACGCAGGAAAGAGGCTTTAAGCTGGTTATTTGCAGGTAACATGCGTTTTAACCACTATTGCAGTGTCAGTTTGTCAAATAAGCTGCATTCTTCAATGTCCCACCGATATCAACACATTTAAGTCATAAAAGCACTCTGGAGTGGATATTCTTTCGTGTCAGTGTGAGTCCACTGTCTTTCAACACAAAATGGCGTCCAAACATCAAATAAGTGCAAAACAATGCTTTTGCAAGTTTAATGTGGGGAAAAAACTGGAAATAGCTGTTTCACGCAGGGAAAGAGGCTTTTAAGCTGTTATTTGCAGGTAACATGCGTTTTAACCACTATTGCAGTGTCAGTGGTCAAATAAGCTGCATTCTTCAATGTCCCACCGATATCAACACATTTAAGTCATAAAAGCACTCTGGAGTGGATATTCTTTCGTGTCAGTGTGAGTCCACTGTCTTTCAACACAAAATGGTGTCCAAACATCAAATAAGTGCAAAACAATGCTTTTGCAAGTTTAATGTGGGCAAAAAGCCGGAAATAGCTGTTTCACGCAGGAAGAGGCTTTTAAGCTGTTATTTGCAGGTAACATGCGTTTTAACCACTACTGCAGTGTCAGTTGTCAAATAAGCTGCATTCTTCAATGTCCCACCGAGATCAACACATTTAAGTCATAACAGCACTCTGGAGTGGATCTTCTTTCGTTTCAATGTGATTCCAGTGTCTTTGTACACAAAATGGCGTCTAAACATCAAATAAGTGCAAAACAATGCTTTTACAAGTTTAATGTGGGGAAAAGGCTGTAATAGCTGTTTCACGCAGGGAAGAGGCTTTTAAGCTGTTATTTGCAGGTACCATGCGTTTTAACCACTATTGCAGTGTCAGTTGTCAAATAAGCTGCATTCTTCAATGTCCCACCGATATCAACACATTTAAGTCATAAAAGCACTCTGGAGTGGATATTCTTTCGTGTCAGTGTGAGTCCACTGTCTTTCAACACAAAATGGCGTCCAAACATCAAATAAGTGCAAAACAATGCTTTTGCAAGTTTAATGTGGGCAAAAGCCGGAAATAGCTGTTTCACGCAGGAAAGAGGCTTTTAAGCTGTTATTTGCAGGTAACATGCGTTTAACCACTACTGCAGTGTCAGTTGTCAAATAAGCTGCATTCTTCAATGTCCCACCGATATCAACACATTTAAGTCATAAAAGCACTCTGGAGTGGATATTCTTTCGTTTCAGTGTGAGTCCACTGTCTTTCAACACAAATGGCGTCCAAACATCAATAAGTGCAAAACAATGCTTTTGCAAGTTTAATGTGGGCAAAAAGCTGGAAATAGCTGTTTCACGCAGGAAAGAGGCTTTTAAGCTGTTATTTGCAGGTAACATGCGTTTTAAACCACTTTTGCAGTGTCAGTTGTCAAATAAGCTGCATTCTTCAATGTCCCACCGATATCAACACATTTAAGTCATAAAAGCACTCTGGAGTGGATATTCTTTCGTTTCAGTGTGAGTCCACTGTCTTTCAACACAAAATGCGTCCAAACATCAAATAAGTGCAAAACAATGCTTTTGCAAGTTAATGTGGGCAAAAAGCCGGAAATAGCTGTTTCACGCAGGAAAGAGGCTTTTAAGCTGTTATTTGCAGGTAACATGCATTTTAACCACTATTGCAGTGTCAGTTGTCAAATAAGCTGCATTCTTCAATGTCCCACCGATATCAACACATTAAGTCATAAAAGCACTCTGGAGTGATATTCTTTCGTTTCAGTGTGAGTCCACTGTCTTTCAACACAAAATGGCGTCCAAACATCAAATAAGTGCAAAACAATGCTTTTACAAGTTTAATGTGGGGAAATGGCTGTAATAGCTGTTTCACGCAGGGAAGAGGCTTTTAAGCTGTTATTTGCAGGTACCATGCGTTTTAACCACTATTGCCGTGTCAGTTGTCAAATAAGCTGCATTCTTCAATGTCCCACCGAGATCAACACATTTAAGTCATAACAGCACTCTGGAGTAGATATTCTTTCGTTTCAGTGTGAGTCCACTGTCTTTCAACACAAAATGGCGTCCAAACATCAAATAAGTGCAAAAACAATGCTTTTGCAAGTTTAATGTGGGCAAAAAGCTGGAAATAGCTGTTTCACGCAGGAAAGAGGCTTTTAAGCTGTTATTTGCAGGTACCATGCGTTTTAACCACTTTTGCAGTGTCAGTTGTCAAATAAGCTGCATTCTTCAATGTCCCACCGATATCAACACATTTAAGTCATAAAAGCACTCTGGAGTGGATATTCTTTCGTGTCAGTGTGAGTCCACTGTCTTTCAACACAAAATGGCGTCCAAACATCAAATAAGTGCAAAACAATGCTTTTGCAAGTTTAATGTGGGAAAAAACTGGAAATAGCTGTTTCACGCAGGAAAGAGGCTTTTAAGCTGTTATTTGCAGGTAACATGCGTTTTAACCACTATTGCAGTGTCAGTGGTCAAATAAGCTGCATTCTTCAATGTCCCACCGATATCAACACATTTAAGTCATAAAAGCACTCTGGAGTGGATATTCTTTCGTGTCAGTGTGAGTCCACTGTCTTTCAACACAAAATGGTGTCCAAACATCAAATAAGTGCAAAACAATGCTTTTGCAAGTTTAATGTGGGCAAAAAGCCGGAAATAGCTGTTTCACGCAGGAAAGAGGCTTTTAAGCTGTTATTTGCAGGTAACATGCGTTTTAACCACTACTGCAGTGTCAGTTGTCAAATAAGCTGCATTCTTCAATGTCCCACCGATATCAACACATTTAAGTCATAAAAGCACTCTGGAGTGGATATTCTTTCGTTTCAGTGTGAGTCCACTGTCTTTCAACACAAAATGGCGTCCAAACATCAAATAAGTGCAAAACAATGCTTTTGCAAGTTTAATGTGGGCAAAAAGCTGGAAATAGCTGTTTCACGCAGGAAAGAGGCTTTTAAGCTGTTATTTGCAGGTAACATGCGTTTTAACCACTTTTGCAGTGTCAGTTGTCAAATAAGCTGCATTCTTCAATGTCCCACCGATATCAACACATTTAAGTCATAAAAGCACTCTGGAGTGGATATTCTTTCGTTTCAGTGTGAGTCCACTGTCTTTCAACACAAAATGGCGTCCAAACATCAAATAAGTGCAAAACAATGCTTTTGCAAGTTTAATGTGGGCAAAAAGCCGGAAATAGCTGTTTCACGCAGGAAAGAGGCTTTTAAGCTGTTATTTGCAGGTAACATGCGTTTTAACCACTATTGCAGTGTCAGTTGTCAAATAAGCTGCATTCTTCAATGTCCCACCGATATCAACACATTTAAGTCATAAAAGCACTCTGGAGTGGATATTCTTTCGTTTCAGTGTGAGTCCACTGTCTTTCAACACAAAATGGCGTCCAAACATCAAATAAGTGCAAAACAATGCTTTTACAAGTTTAATGTGGGGAAATGGCTGTAATAGCTGTTTCACGCAGGAAGAGGCTTTTAAGCTGTTATTTGCAGGTACCATGCGTTTTAACCACTATTGCCGTGTCAGTTGTCAAATAAGCTGCATTCTTCAATGTCCCACCGAGATCAACACATTTAAGTCATAACAGCACTCTGGAGTGGATATTCTTTCATTTCAGTGTGAGTCCACTGTCTTTCAACACAAAATGGCGTCCAAACATCAAATAAGTGCAAAACAATGCTTTTGCAAGTTTAATGTGGGCAAAAAGCTGGAAATAGCTGTTTCACGCAGGAAAGAGGCTTTTAAGCTGTTATTTGCAGGTACCATGCGTTTTAACCACTTTTGCAGTGTCAGTTGTCAAATAAGCTGCATTCTTCAATGTCCCACCGATATCAACACATTTAAGTCATAAAAGGACTCTGGAGTGGATATTCTTTCGTGTCAGTGTGAGTCCACTGTCTTTCAACACAAAATGGCGTCCAAACATCAAATAAGTGCAAAACAATGCTTTTGCAAGTTTAATGTGGGAAAAAACTGGAAATAGCTGTTTCACGCAGGAAAGAGGCTTTTAAGCTGTTATTTGCAGGTAACATGCGTTTTAACCACTATTGCAGTGTCAGTGGTCAAATAAGCTGCATTCTTCAATGTCCCACCGATATCAACACATTTAAGTCATAAAAGCACTCTGGAGTGGATATTCTTTCGTGTCAGTGTGAGTCCACTGTCTTTCAACACAAAATGGTGTCCAAACATCAAATAAGTGCAAAACAATGCTTTTGCAAGTTTAATGTGGGCAAAAAGCCGGAAATAGCTGTTTCACGCAGGAAAGAGGCTTTTAAGCTGTTATTTGCAGGTAACATGCGTTTTAACCACTACTGCAGTGTCAGTTGTCAAATAAGCTGCATTCTTCAATGTCCCACCGAGATCAACACATTTAAGTCATAACAGCACTCTGGAGTGGATCTTCTTTCGTTTCAATGTGATTCCAGTGTCTTTGTACACAAAATGGCGTCTAAACATCAAATAAGTGCAAAACAATGCTTTTACAAGTTTAATGTGGGGAAAAGGCTGTAATAGCTGTTT
Source organism: Eutrigla gurnardus (assembly GCF_963514095.1). NCBI lineage: Eukaryota > Metazoa > Chordata > Actinopteri > Perciformes > Triglidae > Eutrigla > Eutrigla gurnardus. The sequence goes on along the minus strand of NC_139915.1, from coordinate 22,207,804 downwards.
CACGCAGGGAAGAGGCTTTTAAGCTGTTATTTGCAGGTACCATGCGTTTTAACCACTATTGCAGTGTCAGTTGTCAAATAAGCTGCATTCTTCAATGTCCCACCGATATCAACACATTTAAGTCATAAAAGCACTCTGGAGTGGATATTCTTTCGTGTCAGTGTGAGTCCACTGTCTTTCAACACAAAATGGCGTCCAAACATCAAATAAGTGCAAAACAATGCTTTTGCAAGTTTAATGTGGGCAAAAAGCCGGAAATAGCTGTTTCACGCAGGAAAGAGGCTTTTAAGCTGTTATTTGCAGGTAACATGCGTTTTAACCACTACTGCAGTGTCAGTTGTCAAATAAGCTGCATTCTTCAATGTCCCACCGATATCAACACATTTAAGTCATAAAAGCACTCTGGAGTGGATATTCTTTCGTTTCAGTGTGAGTCCACTGTCTTTCAACACAAAATGGCGTCCAAACATCAAATAAGTGCAAAACAATGCTTTTGCAAGTTTAATGTGGGCAAAAAGCTGGAAATAGCTGTTTCACGCAGGAAAGAGGCTTTTAAGCTGTTATTTGCAGGTAACATGCGTTTTAACCACTTTTGCAGTGTCAGTTGTCAAATAAGCTGCATTCTTCAATGTCCCACCGATATCAACACATTTAAGTCATAAAAGCACTCTGGAGTGGATATTCTTTCGTTTCAGTGTGAGTCCACTGTCTTTCAACACAAAATGGCGTCCAAACATCAAATAAGTGCAAAACAATGCTTTTGCAAGTTTAATGTGGGCAAAAAGCCGGAAATAGCTGTTTCACGCAGGAAAGAGGCTTTTAAGCTGTTATTTGCAGGTAACATGCGTTTTAACCACTATTGCAGTGTCAGTTGTCAAATAAGCTGCATTCTTCAATGTCCCACCGATATCAACACATTTAAGTCATAAAAGCACTCTGGAGTGGATATTCTTTCGTTTCAGTGTGAGTCCACTGTCTTTCAACACAAAATGGCGTCCAAACATCAAATAAGTGCAAAACAATGCTTTTACAAGTTTAATGTGGGGAAATGGCTGTAATAGCTGTTTCACGCAGGGAAGAGGCTTTTAAGCTGTTATTTGCAGGTACCATGCGTTTTAACCACTATTGCCGTGTCAGTTGTCAAATAAGCTGCATTCTTCAATGTCCCACCGAGATCAACACATTTAAGTCATAACAGCACTCTGGAGTGGATATTCTTTCGTTTCAGTGTGAGTCCACTGTCTTTCAACACAAAATGGCGTCCAAACATCAAATAAGTGCAAAACAATGCTTTTGCAAGTTTAATGTGGGCAAAAAGCTGGAAATAGCTGTTTCACGCAGGAAAGAGGCTTTTAAGCTGTTATTTGCAGGTACCATGCGTTTTAACCACTTTTGCAGTGTCAGTTGTCAAATAAGCTGCATTCTTCAATGTCCCACCGATATCAACACATTTAAGTCATAAAAGCACTCTGGAGTGGATATTCTTTCGTGTCAGTGTGAGTCCACTGTCTTTCAACACAAAATGGCGTCCAAACATCAAATAAGTGCAAAACAATGCTTTTGCAAGTTTAATGTGGGAAAAAACTGGAAATAGCTGTTTCACGCAGGAAAGAGGCTTTTAAGCTGTTATTTGCAGGTAACATGCGTTTTAACCACTATTGCAGTGTCAGTGGTCAAATAAGCTGCATTCTTCAATGTCCCACCGATATCAACACATTTAAGTCATAAAAGCACTCTGGAGTGGATATTCTTTCGTGTCAGTGTGAGTCCACTGTCTTTCAACACAAAATGGTGTCCAAACATCAAATAAGTGCAAAACAATGCTTTTGCAAGTTTAATGTGGGCAAAAAGCCGGAAATAGCTGTTTCACGCAGGAAAGAGGCTTTTAAGCTGTTATTTGCAGGTAACATGCGTTTTAACCACTACTGCAGTGTCAGTTGTCAAATAAGCTGCATTCTTCAATGTCCCACCGATATCAACACATTTAAGTCATAAAAGCACTCTGGAGTGGATATTCTTTCGTTTCAGTGTGAGTCCACTGTCTTTCAACACAAAATGGCGTCCAAACATCAAATAAGTGCAAAACAATGCTTTTGCAAGTTTAATGTGGGCAAAAAGCTGGAAATAGCTGTTTCACGCAGGAAAGAGGCTTTTAAGCTGTTATTTGCAGGTAACATGCGTTTTAACCACTTTTGCAGTGTCAGTTGTCAAATAAGCTGCATTCTTCAATGTCCCACCGATATCAACACATTTAAGTCATAAAAGCACTCTGGAGTGGATATTCTTTCGTTTCAGTGTGAGTCCACTGTCTTTCAACACAAAATGGCGTCCAAACATCAAATAAGTGCAAAACAATGCTTTTGCAAGTTTAATGTGGGCAAAAAGCCGGAAATAGCTGTTTCACGCAGGAAAGAGGCTTTTAAGCTGTTATTTGCAGGTAACATGCGTTTTAACCACTATTGCAGTGTCAGTTGTCAAATAAGCTGCATTCTTCAATGTCCCACCGATATCAACACATTTAAGTCATAAAAGCACTCTGGAGTGGATATTCTTTCGTTTCAGTGTGAGTCCACTGTCTTTCAACACAAAATGGCGTCCAAACATCAAATAAGTGCAAAACAATGCTTTTACAAGTTTAATGTGGGGAAATGGCTGTAATAGCTGTTTCACGCAGGGAAGAGGCTTTTAAGCTGTTATTTGCAGGTACCATGCGTTTTAACCACTATTGCCGTGTCAGTTGTCAAATAAGCTGCATTCTTCAATGTCCCACCGAGATCAACACATTTAAGTCATAACAGCACTCTGGAGTGGATATTCTTTCGTTTCAGTGTGAGTCCACTGTCTTTCAACACAAAATGGCGTCCAAACATCAAATAAGTGCAAAACAATGCTTTTGCAAGTTTAATGTGGGCAAAAAGCTGGAAATAGCTGTTTCACGCAGGAAAGAGGCTTTTAAGCTGTTATTTGCAGGTACCATGCGTTTTAACCACTTTTGCAGTGTCAGTTGTCAAATAAGCTGCATTCTTCAATGTCCCACCGATATCAACACATTTAAGTCATAAAAGCACTCTGGAGTGGATATTCTTTCGTGTCAGTGTGAGTTCACTGTCTTTCAACACAAAATGGCGTCCAAACATCAAATAAGTGCAAAACAATGCTTTTGCAAGTTTAATGTGGGCAAAAAGCTGGAAATAGCTGTTTCACGCAGGAAAGAGGCTTTTAAGCTGTTATTTGCAGGTAACATGCGTTTTAACCACTTTTGCAGTGTCAGTTGTCAAATAAGCTGCATTCTTCAATGTCCCACCGATATCAACACATTTAAGTCATAAAAGCACTCTGGAGTGGATATTCTTTCGTTTCAGTGTGAGTCCACTGTCTTTCAACACAAAATGGCGTCCAAACATCAAATAAGTGCAAAACAATGCTTTTGCAAGTTTAATGTGGGCAAAAAGCCGGAAATAGCTGTTTCACGCAGGAAAGAGGCTTTTAAGCTGTTATTTGCAGGTACCATGCGTTTTAACCACTATTGCAGTGTCAGTTGTCAAATAAGCTGCATTCTTCAATGTCCCACCGATATCAACACATTTAAGTCATAAAAGCACTCTGGAGTGGATATTCTTTCGTGTCAGTGTGAGTCCACTGTCTTTCAACACAAAATGGCGTCCAAACATCAAATAAGTGCAAAACAATGCTTTTACAAGTTCAATGTGGGGAAAAGCCGGAAATAGCTGTTTCACGCAGGAAAGAGACTTTTAAGCTGTTATTTGCAGGTACCATGCGTTTTAACCACTATTGCCGTGTCAGTTGTCAAATAAGCTGCATTCTTCAATGTCCCACCGAGATCAACACATTTAAGTCATAACAGCACTCTGGAGTGGATCTTCTTTCGTTTCAATGTGATTCCAGTGTCTTTGAACACAAAATGGCGTCTAAACATCAAATAAGTGCAAAACAATGCTTTTACAAGTTTAATGTGGGGAAAAGGCTGTAATAGCTGTTTCACGCAGGAAAGAGGCTTTTAAGCTGTTATTTGCAGGTACCATGCGTTTTAACCACTATTGCCGTGTCAGTTGTCAAATAAGCTGCATTCTTCAATGTCCCACCGAGATCAACACATTTAAGTCATAACAGCACTCTGGAGTGGATATTCTTTCGTTTCAGTGTGAGTCCACTGTCTTTCAACACAAAATGGCGTCCAAACATCAAATAAGTGCAAAACAATACTTTTACAAGTTTAATGTGGGGAAAAGCCGGAAATAGCTGTTTCACGCAGGAAAGAGGCTTTTAAGCTGTTATTTGCAGGTACCATGCGTTTTAACCACTATTGCCGTGTCAGTTGTCAAATAAGCTGCATTCTTCAATGTCCCACCGAGATCAACACATTTAAGTCATAACAGCACTCTGGAGTGGATATTCTTTCGTTTCAGTGTGAGTCCACTGTCTTTCAACACAAAATGGCGTCCAAACATCAAATAAGTGCAAAACAATACTTTTACAAGTTTAATGTGGGGAAAAGCCGGAAATAGCTGTTTCACGCAGGAAAGAGGCTTTTAAGCTGTTATTTGCAGGTACCATGCGTTTTAACCACTATTGCCGTGTCAGTTGTCAAATAAGCTGCATTCTTCAATGTCCCACCGAGATCAACACATTTAAGTCATAACAGCACTCTGGAGTGGATCTTCTTTCGTTTCAATGTGATTCCAGTGTCTTTGAACACAAAATGGCGTCTAAACATCAAATAAGTGCAAAACAATGCTTTTACAAGTTTAATGTGGGGAAAAGGCTGTAATAGCTGTTTCACCCAGGGAAGAGGCTTTTAAGCTGTTATTTGCAGGTACCATGCGTTTTAACCACTATTGCCGTGTCAGTTGTCAAATAAGCTGCATTCTTCAATGTCCCACCGAGATCAACACATTTAAGTCATAACAGCACTCTGGAGTGGATATTCTTTCGTTTCAGTGTGAGTCCACTGTCTTTCAACACAAAATGGCGTCCAAACATCAAATAAGTGCAAAACAATGCTTTTGCAAGTTTAATGTGGGCAAAAAGCCGGAAATAGCTGTTTCACGCAGGAAAGAGGCTTTTAAGCTGTTATTTGCAGGTAACATGCGTTTTAACCACTATTGCAGTGTCAGTTGTCAAATAAGCTGCATTCTTCAATGTCCCACCGAGATCAACACATTTAAGTCATAACAGCATTCTGGAGTGGATCTTTTTTCGTTTAAATGTGATTCCAGTGTCTTTGTACACAAAATGGCGTCTAAACATCAAATAAGTGCAAAACAATGCTTTTACAAGTTTAATGTGGGGAAAAGGCTGTAATAGCTGTTTCACGCAGGGAAGAGGCTTTTAAGCTGTTATTTGCAGGTACCGTGCGTTTTAACCACTATTGCAGTGTCAGTTGTCAAATAAGCTGCATTCTTCAATGTCCCACCGATATCAACACATTTAAGTCATAAAAGCACTCTGGAGTGGATATTCTTTCGTTTCAGTGTGAGTCCACTGTCTTTCAACACAAAATGGCGTCCAATCATCAAAGAAGTGCAAAACAATGCTTTTGCAAGTTTAATGTGGGCAAAAAGCCGGAAATAGCTGTTTCACGCAGGAAAGAGGCTTTTAAGCTGTTATTTGCAGGTAACATGCGTTTTAACCACTATTGCAGTGTCAGTTGTCAAATAAGCTGCATTCTTCAATGTCCCACCGATATCAACACATTTAAGTCATAAAAGCACTCTGGAGTGGATATTCTTTCGTGTCAGTGTGAGTCCACTGTCTTTCAACACAAAATGGCGTCCAAACATCAAATAAGTGCAAAACAATGCTTTTGCAAGTTTAATGTGGGAAAAAACCGGAAATAGCTGTTTCACGCAGGAAAGAGGCTTTTAAGCTGTTATTTGCAGGTAACATGCGTTTTAACCACTATTGCAGTGTCAGTGGTCAAATAAGCTGCATTCTTCAATGTCCCACCGATATCAACACATTTAAGTCATAAAAGCACTCTGGAGTGGATATTCTTTCGTGTCAGTGTGAGTCCACTGTCTTTCAACACAAAATGGTGTCCAAACATCAAATAAGTGCAAAACAATGCTTTTGCAAGTTTAATGTGGGCAAAAAGCCGGAAATAGCTGTTTCACGCAGGAAAGAGGCTTTTAAGCTGTTATTTGCAGGTAACATGCGTTTTAACCACTACTGCAGTGTCAGTTGTCAAATAAGCTGCATTCTTCAATGTCCCACCGAGATCAACACATTTAAGTCATAACAGCACTCTGGAGTGGATCTTCTTTCGTTTCAATGTGATTCCAGTGTCTTTGTACACAAAATGGCGTCTAAACATCAAATAAGTGCAAAACAATGCTTTTACAAGTTTAATGTGGGGAAAAGGCTGTAATAGCTGTTTCACGCAGGGAAGAGGCTTTTAAGCTGTTATTTGCAGGTACCATGCGTTTTAACCACTATTGCAGTGTCAGTTGTCAAATAAGCTGCATTCTTCAATGTCCCACCGATATCAACACATTTAAGTCATAAAAGCACTCTGGAGTGGATATTCTTTCGTGTCAGTGTGAGTCCACTGTCTTTCAACACAAAATGGCGTCCAAACATCAAATAAGTGCAAAACAATGCTTTTGCAAGTTTAATGTGGGCAAAAAGCCGGAAATAGCTGTTTCACGCAGGAAAGAGGCTTTTAAGCTGTTATTTGCAGGTAACATGCGTTTTAACCACTACTGCAGTGTCAGTTGTCAAATAAGCTGCATTCTTCAATGTCCCACCGATATCAACACATTTAAGTCATAAAAGCACTCTGGAGTGGATATTCTTTCGTTTCAGTGTGAGTCCACTGTCTTTCAACACAAAATGGCGTCCAAACATCAAATAAGTGCAAAACAATGCTTTTGCAAGTTTAATGTGGGCAAAAAGCTGGAAATAGCTGTTTCACGCAGGAAAGAGGCTTTTAAGCTGTTATTTGCAGGTAACATGCGTTTTAACCACTTTTGCAGTGTCAGTTGTCAAATAAGCTGCATTCTTCAATGTCCCACCGATATCAACACATTTAAGTCATAAAAGCACTCTGGAGTGGATATTCTTTCGTTTCAGTGTGAGTCCACTGTCTTTCAACACAAAATGGCGTCCAAACATCAAATAAGTGCAAAACAATGCTTTTGCAAGTTTAATGTGGGCAAAAAGCCGGAAATAGCTGTTTCACGCAGGAAAGAGGCTTTTAAGCTGTTATTTGCAGGTAACATGCGTTTTAACCACTATTGCAGTGTCAGTTGTCAAATAAGCTGCATTCTTCAATGTCCCACCGAGATCAACACATTTAAGTCATAACAGCACTCTGGAGTGGATATTCTTTCGTTTCAGTGTGAGTCCACTGTCTTTCAACACAAAATGGCGTCCAAACATCAAATAAGTGCAAAACAATGCTTTGCAAGTTTAATGTGGGCAAAAAGCCGGAAATAGCTGTTTCACGCAGGAAAGAGGCTTTTAAGCTGTTATTTGCAGGTAACATGCGTTTTAACCACTATTGCAGTGTCAGTTGTCAAATAAGCTGCATTCTTCAATGTCCCACCGAGATCAACACATTTAAGTCATAACAGCATTCTGGAGTGGATCTTCTTTCGTTTCAGTGTGAGTCCACTGTCTTTCAACACAAAATGGCGTCCAAACATCAAATAAGTGCAAAACAATGCTTTTGCAAGTTTAATGTGGGCAAAAAGCCGGAAATAGCTGTTTCACGCAGGAAAGAGGCTTTTAAGCTGTTATTTGCAGGTACCATGCGTTTTAACCACTATTGCAGTGTCAGTTGTCAAATAAGCTGCATTCTTCAATGTCCCACCGATATCAACACATTTAAGTCATAAAAGCACTCTGGAGTGGATATTCTTTCGTGTCAGTGTGAGTCCACTGTCTTTCAACACAAAATGGCGTCCAAACATCAAATAAGTGCAAAACAATGCTTTTACAAGTTCAATGTGGGGAAAAGCCGGAAATAGCTGTTTCACGCAGGAAAGAGGCTTTTAAGCTGTTATTTGCAGGTACCATGCGTTTTAACCACTATTGCCGTGTCAGTTGTCAAATAAGCTGCATTCTTCAATGTCCCACCGAGATCAACACATTTAAGTCATAACAGCACTCTGGAGTGGATCTTCTTTCGTTTCAATGTGATTCCAGTGTCTTTGAACACAAAATGGCGTCTAAACATCAAATAAGTGCAAAACAATGCTTTTACAAGTTTAATGTGGGGAAAAGGCTGTAATAGCTGTTTCACGCAGGGAAGAGGCTTTTAAGCTGTTATTTGCAGGTACCATGCGTTTTAACCGCTATTGCCGTGTCAGTTGTCAAATAAGCTGCATTCTTCAATGTCCCACCGAGATCAACACATTTAAGTCATAACAGCACTCTGGAGTGGATATTCTTTCGTTTCAGTGTGAGTCCACTGTCTTTCAACACAAAATGGCGTCCAAACATAAAATAAGTGCAAAACAATGCTTTTACAAGTTTAATGTGGGCAAAAAGCTGGAAATAGCTGTTTCACGCAGGAAAGAGGCTTTTAAGCTGTTATTTGCAGGTAACATGCGTTTTAACCACTTTTGCAGTGTCAGTTGTCAAATAAGCTGCATTCTTCAATGTCCCACCGAGATCAACACATTTAAGTCATAACAGCACTCTGGAGTGGATATTCTTTCGTTTCAGTGTGAGTCCACTGTCTTTCAACACAAAATGGCGTCCAAACATCAAATAAGTGCAAAACAATGCTTTTGCAAGTTTAATGTGGGCAAAAAGCCGGAAATAGCTGTTTCACGCAGGAAAGAGGCTTTTAAGCTGTTATTTGCAGGTACCATGCGTTTTAACCACTATTGCAGTGTCAGTTGTCAAATAAGCTGCATTCTTCAATGTCCCACCGAGATCAACACATTTAAGTCATAAAAGCACTCTGGAGTGGATCTTCTTTCGTTTCAATGTGATTCCAGTGTCTTTGAACACAAAATGGCGTCTAAACATCAAATAAGTGCAAAACAATGCTTTTACAAGTTTAATGTGGGGAAAAGGCTGTAATAGCTGTTTCACGCAGGGAAGAGGCTTTTAAGCTGTTATTTGCAGGTACCATGCGTTTTAACCACTATTGCCGTGTCAGTTGTCAAATAAGCTGCATTCTTCAATGTCCCACCGAGATCAACACATTTAAGTCATAACAGCACTCTGGAGTGGATATTCTTTCGTTTCAGTGTGAGTCCACTGTCTTTCAACACAAAATGGCGTCCAAACATCAAATAAGTGCAAAACAATGCTTTTGCAAGTTTAATGTGGGCAAAAAGCTGGAAATAGCTGTTTCACGCAGGAAAGAGGCTTTTAAGCTGTTATTTGCAGGTAACATGCGTTTTAACCACTTTTGCAGTGTCAGTTGTCAAATAAGCTGCATTCTTCAATGTCCCACCGAGATCAACACATTTAAGTCATAACAGCACTCTGGAGTGGATATTCTTTCGTTTCAGTGTGAGTCCACTGTCTTTCAACACAAAATGGCGTCCAAACATCAAATAAGTGCAAAACAATGCTTTTGCAAGTTTAATGTGGGCAAAAAGCCGGAAATAGCTGTTTCACGCAGGAAAGAGGCTTTTAAGCTGTTATTTGCAGGTACCATGCGTTTTAACCACTATTGCAGTGTCAGTTGTCAAATAAGCTGCATTCTTCAATGTCCCACCGAGATCAACACATTTAAGTCATAAAAGCACTCTGGAGTGGATCTTCTTTCGTTTCAATGTGATTCCAGTGTCTTTGAACACAAAATGGCGTCTAAACATCAAATAAGTGCAAAACAATGCTTTTACAAGTTTAATGTGGGGAAAAGGCTGTAATAGCTGTTTCACGCAGGGAAGAGGCTTTTAAGCTGTTATTTGCAGGTACCATGCGTTTTAACCACTATTGCCGTGTCAGTTGTCAAATAAGCTGCATTCTTCAATGTCCCACCGAGATCAACACATTTAAGTCATAACAGCACTCTGGAGTGGATATTCTTTCGTTTCAGTGTGAGTCCACTGTCTTTCAACACAAAATGGCGTCCAAACATCAAATAAGTGCAAAACAATGCTTTTGCAAGTTTAATGTGGGCAAAAAGCCGGAAATAGCTGTTTCACGCAGGAAAGAGGCTTTTAAGCTGTTATTTGCAGGTAACATGCGTTTTAACCACTATTGCAGTGTCAGTTGTCAAATAAGCTGCATTCTTCAATGTCCCACCGATATCAACACATTTAAGTCATAAAAGCACTCTGGAGTGGATATTCTTTCGTGTCAGTGTGAGTCCACTGTCTTTCAACACAAAATGGCGTCCAAACATCAAATAAGTGCAAAACAATGCTTTTGCAAGTTTAATGTGGGCAAAAAGCCGGAAATAGCTGTTTCACGCAGGAAAGAGGCTTTTAAGCTGTTATTTGCAGGTAACATGCGTTTTAACCACTATTGCAGTGTCAGTTGTCAAATAAGCTGCATTCTTCAATGTCCCACCGATATCAACACATTTAAGTCATAAAAGCATTCTGGAGTGGATATTCTTTCGTGTCAGTGTGAGTCCACTGTCTTTCAACACAAAATGGCGTCCAAACACCAAATAAGTGCAAAACAATGCTTTTGCAAGTTTAATGTGGGAAAAAACCGGAAATAGCTGTTTCACGCAGGAAAGAGGCTTTTAAGCTGTTATTTGCAGGTAACATGCGTTTTAACCACTATTGCAGTGTCAGTGGTCAAATAAGCTGCATTCTTCAATGTCCCACCGATATCAACACATTTAAGTCATAAAAGCACTCTGGAGTGGATATTCTTTCGTGTCAGTGTGATTCCAGTGTCTTTGAACACAAAATGGCGTCTAAACATCAAATAAGTGCAAAACAATGCTTTTACAAGTTTAATGTGGGGAAAAGGCTGTAATAGCTGTTTCACGCAGGGAAGAGGCTTTTAAGCTGTTATTTGCAGGTAACATGCGTTTTAACCACTATTGCAGTGTCAGTTGTCAAATAAGCTGCATTCTTCAATGTCCCACCGAGATCAACACATTTAAGTCATAACAGCACTCTGGAGTGGATCTTCTTTCGTTTCAATGTGATTCCACTGTCTTTCAACACAAAATGGCGTCCAAACATCAAATAAGTGCAAAACAATGCTTTTGCAAGTTTAATGTGGGCAAAAAGCCGGAAATAGCTGTTTCACGCAGGAAAGAGGCTTTTAAGCTGTTATTTGCAGGTAACATGCGTTTTAACCACTACTGCAGTGTCAGTTGTCAAATAAGCTGCATTCTTCAATGTCCCACCGATATCAACACATTTAAGTCATAAAAGCACTCTGGAGTGGATATTCTTTCGTGTCAGTGTGAGTCCACTGTCTTTCAACACAAAATGGCGTCCAAACATCAAATAAGTGCAAAACAATGCTTTTGCAAGTTTAATGTGGGAAAAAAGCCGGAAATAGCTGTTTCACGCAGGAAAGAGGCTTTTAAGCTGTTATTTGCAGGTAACATGCGTTTTAACCACTTTTGCAGTGTCAGTTGTCAAATAAGCTGCATTCTTCAATGTCCCACCGATATCAACACATTTAAGTCATAAAAGCACTCTGGAGTGGATATTCTTTCGTGTCAGTGTGAGTCCACTGTCTTTCAACACAAAATGGCGTCCAAACATCAAATAAGTGCAAAACAATGCTTTTGCAAGTTTAATGTGGGCAAAAAGCCGGAAATAGCTGTTTCACGCAGGAAAGAGGCTTTTAAGCTGTTATTTGCAGGTAACATGCGTTTTAACCACTATTGCAGTGTCAGTTGTCAAATAAGCTGCATTCTTCAATGTCCCACCGAGATCAACACATTTAAGTCATAACAGCACTCTGGAGTGGATCTTCTTTCGTTTCAATGTGATTCCAGTGTCTTTGAACACAAGACGGCGTCTAAACATCAAATAAGTGCAAAACAATGCTTTTACAAGTTTAATGTGGGGAAAAGGCTGTAATAGCTGTTTCACGCAGGGAAGAGGCTTTTAAGCTGTTATTTGCAGGTAACATGCGTTTTAACCACTATTGCAGTGTCAGTTGTCAAATAAGCTGCATTCTTCAATGTCCCACCGAGATCAACACATTTAAGTCATAACAGCACTCTGGAGTGGATCTTCTTTCGTTTCAATGTGATTCCAGTGTCTTTGAACACAAAATGGCGTCTAAACATCAAATAAGTGCAAAACAATGCTTTTACAAGTTTAATGTGGGGAAAAGGCTGTAATAGCTGTTTCACGCAGGGAAGAGGCTTTTAAGCTGTTATTTGCAGGTAACATGCGTTTTAACCACTTTTGCAGTGTCAGTTGTCAAATAAGCTGCATTCTTCAATGTCCCACCGATATCAACACATTTAAGTCATAAAAGCACTCTGGAGTGGATATTCTTTCGTGTCAGTGTGAGTCCACTGTCTTTCAACACAAAATGGCGTCCAAACATCAAATAAGTGCAAAACAATGCTTTTGCAAGTTTAATGTGGGCAAAAAGCCGGAAATAGCTGTTTCACGCAGGAAAGAGGCTTTTAAGCTGTTATTTGCAGGTAACATGCGTTTTAACCACTACTGCAGTGTCAGTTGTCAAATAAGCTGCATTCTTCAATGTCCCACCGATATCAACACATTTAAGTCATAAAAGCACTCTGGAGTGGATATTCTTTCATGTCAGTGTGAGTCCACTGTCTTTCAACACAAAATGGCGTCCAAACATCAAATAAGTGCAAAACAATGCTTTTGCAAGTTTAATGTGGGAAAAAAGCCGGAAATAGCTGTTTCACGCAGGAAAGAGGCTTTTAAGCTGTTATTTGCAGGTAACATGCGTTTTAACCACTTTTGCAGTGTCAGTTGTCAAATAAGCTGCATTCTTCAATGTCCCACCGATATCAACACATTTAAGTCATAAAAGCACTCTGGAGTGGATATTCTTTCGTGTCAGTGTGAGTCCACTGTCTTTCAACACAAAATGGCGTCCAAACATCAAATAAGTGCAAAACAATGCTTTTGCAAGTTTAATGTGGGCAAAAAGCCGGAAATAGCTGTTTCACACAGGAAAGAGGCTTTTAAGCTGTTATTTGCAGGTAACATGCGTTTTAACCACACTGCAAAAATGGAATTTCAAGAAAGTAAAAAAAGCCTTGTATCAAGAAAATAAGTCTTATTTTTTGTCCAAAAAGAATATTAATCTTGTCAAGCAAGTTTTGCATTAGAAAAAATATCTCATTTTAAGAAAGTATGCCTTACTTTTTCTTGATAAGATATTCCAGCTAATTTTGAGCTAGAATGAACCAGAAAAAGAGTATAAAAATGTTTTACGATCAAACCCAGCGGGGCACCAAGATTATTTGCCTTATTTTAAGAGTAAGACCATTTGCACAACATCTCAATTCAAGAATGCCATGAAACAAGGACAAAAGTTTTTATTATTAATATTATCATTTTCATTACAGGACAGTTGCTTGGTGAGATTGAAAACCATATGGGATATTATGCTGCAAACCAGCTGCAACATGATGTTTAGTTGCTATGCTGCTACAATAACTGATGTATAATTATTTTGATAGTGAGGTTCAAATCAAAACTGGCTTTTCAATCTGTTTGATTATGATGGATCTGGAATGCAGAAGTGCCCTTTTTTTTTGGGATGTTGAATTGAGCAATTGTATTGCAAAGTTAATAAAAAAAATTATCGCGGTCGGTGGCGCAGTGGATAAGGCAGCCGCCCCATGTACGGAGGCTCAGCCGGTGGTGCAGTGGATGAGGCAGCCGCCCCATGTACGGAGGCTCAGCCTCGACGCGGAAATCAGTGGTTCGACTCCTGGCCCGGCAATCTCTTTCGCGCATGTCTTCCCCCTCTATCTCCCCTTTCCACACTGTCTCTCTCATAATAAAAATAAAAAAGGCTTGCATGGCACTCCAGCCATAAAAAAAAAAAAAAAAAAAAAAGTAACTGAGAAAGTTTTGGTATCTTGATTTAAGACATCACTTTTATATTTGTTATGCTGTTTTAAGAAATTATGTCTTATTTTAACTACTTTTATGCTCATTATCAATCCCAGATTAAGGTGTAATTTCTTAAATGAGTAAATCAAAAAATTCTAATTTTGAGTAATTTAATCTTGAATTAGTGTTTTTTTCATTGCTTGTTTTAGAAGAATTTGGATTAGTTTAAGATTTTCTGTCTAGTTTAAAGTCTCATTTTAGTCTTTCGGAGCTAAGAAATTTGGGCTTATTTTAAGAATTGCTTGTCAAGCAAAAAAAGCTTACCCCATTGGCAGATTTTTTTGCTTGATACAAGATAATTTGATTGAATATGAGAATATTTTACTTCTTTCTAGAAGGGCTGTTTTTGCAGTGCACTTTTGCAGTGTCAGTTGTCAAATAAGCTGCATTCTTCAATGGCCCACCGATATCAACACATTTAAGTCATAAAAGCACTCTGGAGTGGATATTCTTTCGTGTCAGTGTGAGTCCACTGTCTTTCAACACAAAATGGCGTCCAAACATCAAATAAGTGCAAAACAATGCTTTTGCAAGTTTAATGTGGGCAAAAAGACGGAAATAGCTGTTTCACGCAGGAAAGAGGCTTTTAAGCTGTTATTTGCAGGTAACATGCGTTTTAACCACTATTGCAGTGTCAGTGGTCAAATAAGCTGCATTCTTCAATGTCCCACCGATATCAACACATTTAAGTCATAAAAGCACTCTGGAGTGGATATTCTTTCGTGTCAGTGTGAGTCCACTGTCTTTCAACACAAAATGGCGTCCAAACATCAAATAAGTGCAAAACAATGCTTTTGCAAGTTTAATGTGGGCAAAAAGCCGGAAATAGCTGTTTCACGCAGGAAAGAGGCTTTTAAGCTGTTATTTGCAGGTACCATGCGTTTTAACCACTATTGCAGTGTCAGTTGTCAAATAAGCTGCATTCTTCAATGTCCCACCGATATCAACACATTTAAGTCATAAAAGCACTCTGGAGTGGATATTCTTTCGTGTCAGTGTGAGTCCACTGTCTTTCAACACAAAATGGCGTCCAAACATCAAATAAGTGCAAAACAATGCTTTTGCAAGTTTAATGTGGGCAAAAAGCCGGAAATAGCTGTTTCACGCAGGAAAGAGGCTTTTAAGCTGTTATTTGCAGGTAACATGCGTTTTAACCACTTTTGCAGTGTCAGTTGTCAAATAAGCTGCATTCTTCAATGGCCCACCGATATCAACACATTTAAGTCATAAAAGCACTCTGGAGTGGATATTCTTTCGTGTCAGTGTGAGTCCACTGTCTTTCAACACAAAATGGCGTCCAAACATCAAATAAGTGCAAAACAATGCTTTTGCAAGTTTAATGTGGGCAAAAAGCCGGAAATAGCTGTTTCACGCAGGAAAGAGGCTTTTAAGCTGTTATTTGCAGGTAACATGCGTTTTAACCACTATTGCAGTGTCAGTGGTCAAATAAGCTGCATTCTTCAATGTCCCACCGATATCAACACATTTAAGTCATAAAAGCACTCTGGAGTGGATATTCTTTCGTGTCAGTGTGAGTCCACTGTCTTTCAACACAAAATGGCGTCCAAACATCAAATAAGTGCAAAACAATGCTTTTGCAAGTTTAATGTGGGCAAAAAGCCGGAAATAGCTGTTTCACGCAGGAAAGAGGCTTTTAAGCTGTTATTTGCAGGTAACATGCGTTTTAACCACTACTGCAGTGTCAGTTGTCAAATAAGCTGCATTCTTCAATGTCCCACCGATATCAACACATTTAAGTCATAAAAGCACTCTGGAGTGGATATTCTTTCGTGTCAGTGTGAGTCCACTGTCTTTCAACACAAAATGGCGTCCAAACATCAAATAAGTGCAAAACAATGCTTTTGCAAGTTTAATGTGGTCAAAAAGCCGGAAATAGCTGTTTCACGCAGGAAAGAGGCTTTTAAGCTGTTATTTGCAGGTAACATGCGTTTTAACCACTTTTGCAGTGTCAGTTGTCAAATAAGCTGCATTCTTCAATGTCCCACCGATATCAACACATTTAAGTCATAAAAGCACTCTGGAGTGGATATTCTTTCGTGTCAGTGTGAGTCCACTGTCTTTCAACACAAAATGGCGTCCAAACATCAAATAAGTGCAAAACAATGCTTTTGCAAGTTTAATGTGGGCAAAAAGACGGAAATAGCTGTTTCACGCAGGAAAGAGGCTTTTAAGCTGTTATTTGCAGGTAACATGCGTTTTAACCACTATTGCAGTGTCAGTGGTCAAATAAGCTGCATTCTTTAATGTCCCACCGATATCAACACATTTAAGTCATAAAAGCACTCTGGAGTGGATATTCTTTCGTGTCAGTGTGAGTCCACTGTCTTTCAACACAAAATGGCGTCCAAACATCAAATAAGTGCAAAACAATGCTTTTGCAAGTTTAATGTGGGCAAAAAGCCGGAAATAGCTGTTTCACGCAGGAAAGAGGCTTTTAAGCTGTTATTTGCAGGTAACATGCGTTTTAACCACTACTGCAGTGTCAGTTGTCAAATAAGCTGCATTCTTCAATGTCCCACCGATATCAACACATTTAAGTCATAAAAGCACTCTGGAGTGGATATTCTTTCGTTTCAGTGTGAGTCCACTGTCTTTCAACACAAAATGGCGTCCAAACATCAAATAAGTGCAAAACAATGCTTTTGCAAGTTTAATGTGGGCAAAAAGCCGGAAATAGCTGTTTCACGCAGGAAAGAGGCTTTTAAGCTGTTATTTGCAGGTAACATGCGTTTTAACCACTATTGCAGTGTCAGTTGTCAAATAAGCTGCATTCTTCAATGTCCCACCGATATCAACACATTTAAGTCATAAAAGCACTCTGGAGTGGATATTCTTTCGTGTCAGTGTGAGTCCGCTGTCTTTCAACACAAAATGGCGTCCAAACATCAAATAAGTGCAAAACAATGCTTTTGCAAGTTTAATGTGGGCAAAAAGACGGAAATAGCTGTTTCACGCAGGAAAGAGGCTTTTAAGCTGTTATTTGCAGGTAACATGCGTTTTAACCACTATTGCAGTGTCAGTTGTCAAATAAGCTGCATTCTTCAATGTCCCACCGATATCAACACATTTAAGTCATAAAAGCACTCTGGAGTGGATATTCTTTCGTGTCAGTGTGAGTCCACTGTCTTTCAACACAAAATGGCGTCCAAACATCAAATAAGTGCAAAACAATGCTTTTGCAAGTTTAACCTTTGTGTCGTGTTCGTTTCTCCCCCCTTACTTTAGTGTTCCCGGTCAAATTTGACCGGCCTGTTTTAACTGCTCTTACATTAACACAAAAACCCCTGATCATCACCAAATGTTATTTTACTCCCCTTTAAGCTGTTAACAATGTCTCAGACTACTGGTTTACATGAATAACTGCAGTGAATATTGAAATTGTACACTTTATTCCAAAATGTGTGTATTGTAAAAAAAAAAAAAATCAAAACAGAGACCAAATTCACAAAACATCAGAACATCAGCATGAACACATCATCCATGTTGTGTGTGTGTGTGTGTGTGTGTGTGTGTGTGTGTGTGTGTGTGTGTGTGTGTGTGTGTGTGTGCGTGTGTGTGTCTTCACACACAGGATTGGCATTTTGCAATCAGGTCGGAATGCGCCTTGCAAACATAGGCAAGGTCGGAAAGGTTGGGAAGTTCTGTCATCAAATCGGATAACCCGTGAGTGGACATGAAAGTGTTGCAGGGACGTAGTTGACCAGAATATAGGCCTCCCTGACTCCGCATCCCACAGACTTTTTGTAGCCTCATTGTTGGACCGATATACTCCTGCTAAAATCAACAGACCCATGTAGGCTTGGAGGTCTACCTGGTTCAATGCTTTCCATGTGTCTGCAAACACACGCCTCCCCTCCAGGTTTGTCATCAGTATAATTTCCATAATGGACTCTGGTAAAAAGAGTTGGAAGCTGGACTTGATGTCATCCACATGAGATGTTGCGTTCCGTGTTGGCACTGGCGTCATCCTAACAATATCCTAAACTCTTGCTCTGCCTCCTCTGTCCTGGGTGGATGAATACCAGAGCATGTTGCCATCCTTGGACTGGAATATCATCTCAGGTGCCTCTTCCCCAGGTGTGTCTTCCACAGGTGCCTCTTACTCAGGTTCCTCTTCCTCAGGTGCCTCTTCCCCAGGTTCCTCTTCCTCAGGTGCCTCTTCCTCACCATCTGTTGACTGGTCGGTCTCACAATGGTCTGGGTCAAAATCAGGATCAATGTTGTCTTCTATTTCTGAGACATCCTCCTCTATTTCCGGTTCGACTTCAATCCCTTCTTCATCAGTTTGAAAAAAAAGGTCAAGAGCCTCTCCCTGGCAGAAAATCATCTGATCAGGCGCCTACTCATTGTGTTCAGAGTAAAATGACAGCAGTACACAAATAAAGCTTTATATAGGTTGTCTGTGTGAAGATATGATACATTTTGTATCAAAAAGTGTGGTTCACGTTGGGGAGAGGCACATAAGCGCAGGAAAGAGGTGAGAAGAGGAGACACCTTTATTCAGTCTGAAAGGGGTTCACGTGGGGTGTAGTGTGTGTGTGTGTGTGTGTGTGTGTGTGTGTGTGTGTGTGCGCGTGTGCGTGCGTGCGTGCGTGCGTGCGTATGGCGTCAGAATCGTTTCATATTACTTGCGCAACTATCAACTGAACGCGTCACACCCGCGTGCTTTGACGCCTGTGCAGCACACAGCGCCTGACGTGTAATGTAGTTTCCTCATTGACTTATAATGGTCACGCGTTCACGCGCACGTTCACGCGTGATGGCTGCTGCACGCCTGTGATCACATTACGCGGAGTAACTACGCGTAACATTCATGCGTATTTTAGCGAACGCACGCATTAACGCTCGCATGAAGATAATTGAACATTTTTGTCAGGCGCTCACATGTACGCGGAAACGACGTGCGCAGACTCTGTCACGCGTAACAAGAAGCTGCGTACATATGAAGCAGCGTGCGCACGTCTGTCTCTCACTGTTTGACAAATGTTGTTACGCGTTCACACGCACGTGCGGTCGCAGATTCTGATGCTGCGCGGCCAGAATTGATCTGCTGTGCGCACCTACTCCGCGTAACATAAGCGTGTAATGTAGTTGCCTCCCCTGGTTGACTGAAATGAACAGGCCAACTACATTACGCGTTCAAGTTACGCGGAGTAGGTGCGCACAGCAGATCAATTCCGGCCGCGCAGCATCAGAATCTGCGACCGCACGTGCGTGTGAACGCGTAACAACATTTGTCAAACAGTGACAGACAGACGTGCGCACGCTGCTTCATATGTACGCAGCTTCTTGTTACGCGTGACATACAACCTGCGCACGACAACGCACGCACGCACGCATAACAAAGTAACCATGCGTTCACACACACGCTGCTGCGCATCTTTCTAAGTGTTTTGACATCGATTTACCTTCATAGCGTGCGTGCGTGCGTGCGTGCGTGCGTGCGTGTGCGTGCGTGCGTGTGTTGTGCCAAAGAGCTCAGAATAGCAGTCACCAAATATCATAACTACAATGCTCTGGATGTGTGAGCAAAAGACAGTGAGATGAAGATGATGTTATATATGTGTTATGGAAAGAGCAGTTAACAGCTGGAGCTTTTGTATTGTACATGATGGGTTGATGTGTAGTCAGCTCATGATGTGCATCTACGTTGAATTTCCAGCATCCTACTTGGTTGATTGTTCATGATTAAAGTGCCATGTGTATAATTCTTTAGCATTTGAACTTTGACCTTGGAGGACTATCATGTAAAGTACTAAAAGGACTTCACCTGATAGACTACTACTACTAGCAGCATGTCTCTGTGGCTCTGTTGGTCGAGACTGAAATATCTCTGTAATGGAATTACAGACATTTTTTGGTACATGCATGGTGCCCAGAGGATGAAGCTCAATGACTAGTTTTCCTCCTTGTGTGTTCAGAGTAAAACACCCCTACAACTTTGATTGTAGGGCCATGCCATATGGTATCGACATTAATAGTCAGTCTAGGACTTTGGCGATCCCCTGCCTACTACTATTTGTCCAGTAATTTCATTTATCCATCTAGGAGTTTGATTTTATTTACCACTCAGCCGCCAACAAGGCAGCTTAGTTCCGTTTCCCTCCTATTTTTTTAAAACTAAAAATCAGACTCCGTAGACAAACATATTTCAGTGTATTTTCAAGCCCTTCAGCCATGTTACACTGGCTGAAAGCATAATTTCCGAAACAATAATTTGCATGTCTATTTGTTGTGCTCTTGCCGTACTTCTCCTGTCACAGACATTAGAATGTCAGAATCGTCGTTCCAATGTAAATAATGTCCCGCTGTACCTTTTGCAGTTGAAGGTAATACAGAACATTAACTACAGGAGGACTCGACAACAAGTGTGGGCCAGAGAATTTTGGCTTCAGTTATTTCAATAATAAAAATAGTAAATGTAACCTTGAGAGGTAGTAAATAAAACCTCATATGTCATTTCATTTGCTTTGAAGTACAAGGCGTTGTACAAAGGGTCAGCCGGGACAAGAAGATTTGAATGGAAAAATCTGGCCTGATTAATATAGGCACATATGATGTTCTCTTTAGTTAAGCAGCTTTTTGATGACTCTAAATCTCTATGTGTCAGCCCTGTGATAGTCTGGCGACCTGTCCAGGGTGTACCCTTCGCCCAATGTTGGCTGGGGTCAGCTCCAACTGACTAAAATTCAAATACTGGAAGCACTATAGTAGATACAAATGCAATGGTTACACCATAACATGTGGCTTCTACAACTATGGGCTGGATAAAGCTTGTATTATATATTATTGTTGTATTTAACATTACAACTTAATTTGGTCGAGTTAATTAGCTTTGGGTAATAATATATTAACTTGTTAGTGGCACACAACCACTTTTAAATGGGTCACGGTGTGATGGTCTGTGTTGCATTAGCATTTCCATTGCACAGTTGCCAGGGAAAATGTACTACTGACCCGTGGGCAGCTAGGCGTGTGGTGGTAACGTTAGAGCAAGCACATGGTGTGGAAGGGTGGAGAAATGGCTTTGTAGGGAGTTGTCAACAAAACGTCAGCCGGGAGGCCGGCTCATACTCCTGGCACCGGGGAAGTTTCCCTTTGTAGAACTAAACCACATAGAAATGTTAAGATACATCACAGATTGCCACAGTGAATCAGACTCGGAAGTTAATTAAAGCTTTGATAACAGATCCGTTGTTTTGGGTTCAGGCATTCACCCTTAAATGCCACAGTTCAAGCTAACTGCATACAACAGACCATTTTGTAACTGTGACCTCTGAACTCCCTGCAGGAGTAATAAAAAATAGCTCCCTAAGAGAAATAAGTAATTCTTTATAAGTATGAATAACAGGCACTTTCCTGTACTAATTTATAATGCAAACTTACAACTTGCGTAGAAAGTGTCTTCCCTGATCCCATCTTCCTGTGATGCGAGCGGAAATATTGTTTCTGTCTGCTACAGTTCTGTGGTCTCCTGTCGTGGTCTGTGGGCTGGTCTCAGTCCCCCCTCCATTACGGGCCATGGAGATTGTGACGTTAGACGCCAGCGCTCCTTATAAGCACCTGTCGCTCTGCGTCACGGGCAGGCTCCCAATATGAAAAGCGTGTGATTGTTTTCCGATTGAGACAGTGTGCGTATATAGTAGACTGGGACTATATAGCCTCTGTTCTTTTCTCCATTCAAATCAAAGCAAGACCTGGTAGGACACTGCACACGGAGATTTTCTCTGCACAACAGGACAGTGGGGATTTGTTGCTCCTCTCCCAATATAACATGGAGGTAAGAGAATATTAATTAATATCTGTCTGACAAGCAGTCTGTATTACTGTAAAGGCTACTCTGACTAACTGAAAAAAATAATTTGCTTATAATTAGTTTTTTTATTGTAAGTTATATGGGCTGGCTTTTATTGTCAATTGTGCATATTGAAAGTATATATTTCTTGTGCTTAAAATACAGTATTTTTGAGAAAACAAGTCAACCTTAAAAATGATTGTCTCAAACTAGCATGAAATACTTATTTTGCCTGTACACTCAGAAATAATAATTGAAATGTTTTAATCAGTAGTAGCATACGTTGCCTAGCTAAATCTTAATACCGTTTTAAGCTTTGAGTGGTTAGGACAGACGATAAAGCAATCGGAGGAAACACTAAAAGCTGTTCACCCTCACAACAGCTAAGACAATAATTGACTGAGCCCTACTCTCCAGGTGTCCCGCTGTGCCCAGGAACCCAGTGGCCGTGCAGCATCGCTGCTGGCAAGTCTCAACCTTCAAAGAGAACAAGCTCAGTTCTGTGACTGTGTTGTCAGACTGAGACAGAACCCTGGTCAACTCCATCCTGCACACAGGTGAACAACATGAGCATGCAGCAGACCCACACGTGCAAATAGGCGTAATATTAGGAACCCTTGTTATATTGCCAGTTGTATTTTCTTTGTGGTTTTATGCAGCATTACATATCAAGTCACTCTTCTCTGCTCCCCCAGGTGTGTCTTGGCAGCTTCTAGTCCAGTGTTGTCTTCCATCTTGTCTTCTACTGGTGCCCTGGTGGAACTACAGGCTCCATGTCTGTCTGACGCTGTCCTGGGACTTCTTCTGGATTACATTTACACCGGGGTTTTGCCATATGCTCGCAACCAGCACCAATATTCAAATCTGCTCACAGCTGCTAGCTACCTGCAGATGGATGAACTGCAGGACGCTCTGAGGGCATGCAAACGGAGTGAAGTGAGAGCTGTAGATAATACAAACGCTTCCACCGGAGCGGTTAGTAAGTATCTGCCATTATCGCTGGACAAAGAGGATCATCACTATCCAGCCAATATGGACACTTGTGAAGACATTGATCCATGTAGAACTAGTGCTAAAATTGGCGCACGCCACTGCACCAGAAGCGATGCAAGCGCTTTACGCAATGTGAATATCGTTTGTAGTATAACTGAAAGTGTAAATACAAACAACTGCAGACTGGTAACACCTCAGGGTTTGATTCAAAATATCCCTTGCATGGCCGATGTGCACAGGGTATCTGAAGTGGACAAAGAGGTGCAAAAGGATCAGTTTCATTCAGCTGGCATGGAGGAGGAGCTCGAGAAGACAGTTGAGAACAGGAGGAGCCTGCATTTACTTTGCCCTGCTGAGTTGCAGGACGAGATGTGCAGAGCAGAGAAGCAGCAGCCATATTTAATGGTGAAAAGTAAAGCAGAGGAGAAGCAAACTAACAGAGAGGAGGATGGCAAAACTCACTTTCTTCATCTGTCAACCCCCAACCTCAAGGGCAGTGTTTTACCATCAAAGTGCCCCACCTCATCCTCTTCCTTATCCCCACATCCGTGCTGTGGGGCAGTGCCCGTCATCCGTCACAGCAGTAAAACAGCTTGCCTCCAGTTAGCAAAAATGTCGCCAATGGCTCCTCTTCCCCATCCAGTATCCCGGGCCTCAGTCAGCTCCAGCAGGACCTCTCACTCCAGATCAGGAAGCACAGACAGCATTGTCGAAGGTATTACCACTATTCATAATGATCGTTTTGGGGAACAGAATCAGCATTACAGAAACAATAAAGACTACATTGGGACACAGAGTTGGGATTACAAGCATAGTTCAGATCAATCTGACATCCTCGACCAAGACTACAACAGCAATACTGATCATTTGATAGAACAGAATGATGAAAATATGAGAAATGGATTATCCCATATTACAGATGATAATGTTCACCATGCTCATTGTGATTCATTTCAGAATATGAATCACAGAAAACATATTAAAGATGCTTCAATGCCACAGAATAACAATGTCACCAGTGGATTGCAGTATAAAATGGATCTGAGTTTTGATGATATCCCTTCCAAACACCATCGACTGGATCGTTCTGATTGCCACAATCTCTGGATGGCAACTGCAGCAGAGGAGCAGTCCATCAGTTCACAAGTTCCAAGAGCTGTAGTTACGCTTCCTGTACAGGACTCGGACACAGGAAGTGACTCGCACAATGAAGAGTTGTGTTCCAACGGAGAAGCCAAAGAGGAACACTGTTACTCAAGGTGTGCAGCTGAAACAGGTAGACAGGAATCATTTTCCGATAGTGTCGCTGGTGGTCTCTCTGGTTTTGAACACGAAAGGATGTCAGGCATTGAGATCACAGAGCCACCCATAGCTTTTACAATGCCTGTGAACCACAACATCGCTGACCCTAGTGTTGGGGAGCCATCCTACCGGGGACATCTTCAATATCACTGCCTACCACAGGAGGATGTACACTTTTCACATAGATACACTGGTCGCAATTTGGTTGGTAACTTTGCCAGTGCAGGTAACAGTCCTCTGAGGCAGCAGGTTGCTACAGGGACTACAAACCAGGTTCTACTGCTGGACATTAGTGACAAACCTGCTGAGTTGCTAGTTGTTAATGCATTCACCCAAAAGGTAACATTTGGGCATGGGTTTGGGAATAATGACGAAGACCAATGGAATGAAGAAACATCTGTAGTAGGGGCTGACAATAAATATTGGGCTGGAGAAACCAATATGAACGAAGGAAAATCTGTTGCTAAAGACCAAAGCAGGCCAGGAGCTAAGGTTATACATAAAGCTGGGGTTATGGGGGGTGATTCCAACCCTAAAGACAGTGGGAACCAGGCCACTACCTTGACAGTCTCTTCACCTCCTAGTGAGCCAGACTCTGTACAAGCCTCCATGCCATGCGTCTTGTCCGTCGGCATACCATTGACCCCATCAGCCAGTATGCCAACAAATATATCAGCTCATCTGTCAAGCCCTGTTCAACACCCTTTTCAGTGCGCTCTGTGCAACCGTTCCTTCAGCCAGCGAGGCTCTCTGAATAGACACGTGCGGAGTCACCTTGGCGTACGGCCCTTCCCTTGCCCCTGCTGCCCTATGACCTTTTCACGTCAGTACCGTGTCACCGAGCACATGCGTGTTCACCAGCGCTGTGTCCTTAGAAATGACTTTCAAAAGCCCCCTGCTTTGAGACTAGAGAGGCCTCAAAAGTGAAATTGATTGTTCTGTCAACGAATGGATTATTCATGTTTTGGTTTGTTTTAAGTGGTGCAGGATTATGAGAATTTTGTTTCATGTTTGAGAAATATACGGACTACAGTTTGATAGACACATACGTTTTTTTAACTGATTTAGTTCACTATGACCGCAGGCTGCTGCTCTCTAAAGCAGAGGTCTTCAATGTTTTTTTGGCCAAGAACTTCTTGGCTGATAGTGGCACGGTGGAGGGACCCCCTATTACATATCGTATGAAATTGTTTTGCCAATAATACCATGTAGGGCAGCCTATAGTGCCATGTATAAGTACTTCGTAATGATGTATGTACACAATGCTAAGCAACTCAAATAATAATTGTTGACAGATTACTATATTTATATTTTAATTCTATATTGGCATTTCTAGTTTCTTATTTCATATTTGGATTTTTGGAAGAAAAGTTAAATTTGGCTCAAATTATTTCGGGGACCCCCTGCAGTAACTCTGCGGATCCCCTAGGGTTCCCTGACCCCCTGTTGAAGATCGCTGCACTGTTCACTACAAGAACCAAACATAACGCTGACTGAGTTTGAAATTAGCTGGTGTAGAACGTGGAGCATTTAGCAGCTTAAGAGCCAGACATTTCCCAGGAGTTGGTAGTGACCAAAAGCAGAGCTAAAAGAGAGTATTTGACTTACAATCATGACTCATATAAGTCACAAGTTATATGAGCTGACACTTGGTAGTCTTTTCCTAAACCTAAGTGGTTTTAGTATATATTTGATGCACTGGTGTAATAACATGTTAACATGTCAATGTTGTGCTCACAACTTGCTACCGCTGCACCCAAATGGCATGTTTTTGCAGCTTTAAGTTGCTCCTTACCAGCTAGAAGTGTAAATAGGTAAATGCTTGCTAACAAGTAAGGCATACAATATATAAACTTAAAAGGTGGTGGTTCATGAGCCATACATTCACAGCTTGTTTTCATGGCCCTCAAGTGACCAAAAGATCACGGTGCATTTGTGATCTGATCTCCTCTCTTACTGTAGCCCACAGCAGAAGAAGTAACAATAGCTCATGCATTTTTTTTCTCTACATTTTCTCAATGCTAATTATTTGTCAGATTTAAAAAATGTTCCATTCCAGGCACTGCACTGTAATTAATCATGGAGGTTTTCTTTGGCAGACACTCTATACACTGCTCATAATTACTCCTTTATTGCAGTTAGTGTCACATATCAAAAATGTTGTTTATATTTATGTTGTAATAATCAATTTGAAAATAACTTTATTTAACAGATTTTAGAACTATATTTATGCATGCAATTTTTTCATTGTAAATGAGATGCTTTATAGTGTAGAGTAGATTCAAATTCAAGATTAATTAGAGCTGCTCATATTTTGTTTTGAGGGATCACTTAAATAATACAAGTTTTGGCAAAAAAGAAAAAGAAAATATCTAAAAACACAATCTGGATCCATTGCAACATACTTGTTTGCCTGTATGTTTAATGTATGTTTTTCTGTATTCAAAGTGAAATATTGAACTTTGTGTTGTAACCGTTAAACCCTTGTGTACACACTTTCATGACAGACTTATTCTATGTTGAAACCTGGTTTCTCTCTGTTTTGGTTTATTGATCCAAAATCCAAATAAATCGTTATTGCAAAATGTTGAGTTACACAGCAAGGATATTTAATGATTTCAGTAACATTGCACTCCCTGTTCATATCCCAAAACGTATTGGTGTCCTATGTAAGTCTAAGTATTGGTGTCCTATGTAAGTCCTATGTAAGTTGGTGTCCTATGTCCTCTGTAAGTTAAGGCCAGTGCGCTGGGTGTCATAGTGTTTGTGTTGCTGCTGAAACATGAGCTGACATGGCAAAAAAGTGTCAAGGGCAGCCAAACTTCCTCAGCTCGTTCTGTATTCGACACAGGCCCGGTTCTACGGGGGTGCATAAGCATGCATTGCACCCCCCAAAAAATAGTTTGCACCCTCAATTAAAAAAAAAAAAAAAGATTTTCATTTTTAGAAATATGATAAAAATAATAAAATACTTGCTCACAAAACAAATTGTAGTTAAACTTGTGACAATTTCCATTAAATACCGTTGAGATATGAGCTTCCAACATCACTCTGACTGTTCACCAAACTGTCAAAATCACTCCGCATTTATGTATGGTGTTTGGTTTATATGTTGCTTGGCAACAGTCCGCTCAGTGGGGATCTATTTTTGTTGGCGGAAGCAATTTCATCCGTTTATATGATTAAATAAACAAACAAATCACAATCTATTGTCAATTATTATTATTATTAACAGTACATTTTACGAAATATAACTGTTGTATAAAGTAATATCACGCTCGAGGTCGCAATGTTGTCGCTCTATATCAGCGCTGCTGTGATAGCCTTCGGCGGCCGGTGGCCGGCCGCGTCGTGTGTCGTGTGCAAAATGCGCGCACCCTTAGTATATCTATGGCGCGCACGGCAGTGGTAGAATTCTGTTCTTTTTTACACCTCACACATCACAGATATCAAAAACCTATCTCATATCCAAAGCTATCTAAGATATCAATAAGCTAATGTTGCAGCTGAAATGTTCTCCACATCACAAGATATGATACCATCTTTTAAGCACAGTAAATGTTTGTTGTCCCAACATGTCAGTAGAACTACGCAGAAGTGCTTGTCTATGGTAGAGAGGCCTGTGTGTATAAAAGCGAAGTCTGAATTGAAGCTGGGTAGCGGGTTTTAGTATAGTACTGGTGCACCCTCTGTAATCTCAGATGCACCCCAAGGCATTCTGTTCTGGAACCGGGCCTGATTAGACACTTCAGATATTAAAAACAGAACAGTTTACAAGAGGTGAAATTGTTAATAGTTTGACTTGATGACATTAAATGTTTATGTTCAGATGTTTCCACTCTGTTTAAATAGAAACACACTCTCTCTACTTGTTAAAATGTTTTGGAATGAACGTGGTTGTGTTTCCTTTTGGTTATAATATTTGTCTGCGATTCAAGGTTTCTCTCACACTCAAGTATGAGATTGTAACTCTTCTGGAGTTGTGTTAATTAATAATTATAGATGAATTGTCATTTTCTGTTCACTATTAGAATAGTGGAAAATTTCGGAAGAGTGAGAAGTGATTCAGAGATTTAGAGCCAAGCTGGTCACATGGCCCATTGGAGTATTTTTCCTTGTGAATTAAAGCTAAAAAGACAAATAACTACTTACTGTAAAAAGATCACCAGCAAATTATCTCAGTGTATGCCTGCCTTTAAGTATTTGTCTTTATCATTTTCGTGGAGACATTGAGCCCTAGTTTCGTGGCGCAGCGCAGGGTGGCGGAGTGGAAGTTTGTTTGACGGCGCGCAGTGCGCACACGTCACCGAGACCTCACAGGCAGGTTTCCACAGTTCCAAGCACATTTAAATGCAATAAACAATTACAACAAACACTATTTAATGCAACTAATTGAATCAACACGTGAATTTATATCTATATAGATTGTCCTGTCACATCTGACGTCAGATCAAAGGCGGATGGCACGCGTAACGGAAACTCAGCCTCTCAGACCAAAACATCTCCCTCTCTCTCTCCTGTTTTTTATAATATCGGCATTGTTATCATTATGATACGCGCGCACAGCGCGTGATGAGCGTGGTGGGAGCGGCGGCGCTGCTTCTGTCATCGGGTTGTAGAGTGACGGATCTTACACTGAACCTCCCCTAACGCATTAAAGGAGAGGAGAGGAGCTCATTTGATTGGTGAAGATCTGAATCGGCTGTATTAATCCCAGTCCACGCCTCGTCTCCTCGTCTCCCACTCACGCCTTCTTCTCCTCCCTCTTTCCCACTTGCGAGACGGGAGGTGTGCCTGTGCTAGCCTGCGCGGTGCACGAAACTTGCAAAGTCCAGGCGGACACACCCGTCGGCGTGGCGCAGGTGCGCTGAGAGCTGACTGCGCCTGGTCTACGAAACTAGGGCCCATAGTTTTAACCCCAACCTTTGTCCTGTGTTGTTGCAAAGTAACTAGCTGCAATTGCCTACACCGTGGGGAAGCGTCAATGCTCTCACCATCACCCTGTTCAGTCTGGTGGCAAATGTTCAAAAGACGGAAACACACGATGATGATGATGTAGTAAAAGATCACAGAAAAATCACAAGGCGGCATATATATACTTATATGCAGTGTTGGGCAAGTTAGCCTACTTCAAAAGTGTAATGCATTATATTAATTGTTACTGTCATTTCAAAGTAATTAGTTACATTACAATATTACTGTCTTTGAATTGTAAGGCATTACACTACTTTTACATTACTTTTGCATTACTTTTCGCCAAAATAAAAGGAAATATGTATTTTTTGTTCTCAATGGATCTTCTTGTGTTCAATGCAGCTCATTACACAGCAGGATGTGATGTTTCTCGCTTCAAAATAAAAGAACGAAAAACGGAAAATGACTCGTTAACTGATAATAGATATTGTGTTCACGAATGGGATTCGGGGATGAAATAACAGGGCCATTTTTCATTCCAGATTTGCCGTTCGTCTTTTTTAATGACCTTGAAGGCGCTGTATGCTGCGAAATTACCTGAAAGCCTACCTGAGACATTTAGGGGAGCTCTAAAACACTGTTCATAAACGCTCTGACAGCGTCTGGCGCTCGCGTTTTGAAATAAACCTACTGTTTTAAACTCGCACCAAAAGCGTTATGACGCGGACATAAAAGCGGTTCAAAACCGACGGGGAGAATCGGAGCCTCCGCCTTTTCGCCGCCGCCCCTCAGCTGTTGATCCTCGGTGTGCCGGGTCGGCTGCGCTCTGACCCGCTCCGTGAGTCGGTGTCCAGCTCATGGAGCCTGCTAACAACAGCGCTTAATTAACATAGTGTAGAGTCACACGGACCGGCTTTCACACTTTTCCAAAAGTGGAGCGTATGCCCATCTCGCGATCGCGAATGTAGAGTCAATTGATTTCGGGTTTAAAATGCATTGTAACGCGCGTTACTGAGATTTGTACCTAGTAAAATATTACCAGTTTTTTTTTTGTAATGCCTTACATTACCGCGTTACAGCAAAACGTAATGCATTACAGTAATGCATTACTTTTGTAACGCGTTACTCCCAACACTGCTTATATGTGTATTGCATTGCACACAACAACCCAAAAACTGAATAATTTGGAATCATACATAATATCCTGTTTTTCTAACAATGAGATGGAACATGGCTCTCTTTGTATACTTCATATTTCTTCTCTGCTCCATTTTTCAGATCGTCCTCTTGTGCTTTTTATTCAACTGGTGTTTCGGCCGGTGTAGTAGTCATCACTACAATGACCTAAAGAGAAGAGAAAGAGAACTCTTGTGCTTGACTGGTCTTCACGCAATTTAGCAATTTTGTTTAAGCTAACCAAATATCATTGACGTGAAGAGAGTCTGTAATGTGTGTGTGGAAGTAGTTTAATGTCTATTTTACCTGGCTTTTTGTAGAACGCAGGGCAGCCACAGCCAGACATGACATTCCAATCAAAACAATTGCACCAACAACACTGTACACCAAGAAGATCAGATCCAAAGACATTTCCATGTCCTGGACAAACACATAGAAAGAACACACACATGATGGCCATGCAGTGGAGCAAATTTAAATTTGTTACATCTTATGTTTTTGGCCTTAATGTACAGTAGAGTGTTCATTAAGCACAGCGTTATGATTTTTTTAATTTAAAACAATTTGTTTTTATTTTATAATGCTGCTTTTGCTGCATAGTTGTGTCGTGGTTCACACTGTCGCCACACAGCAATAGGGGTCTGGGTTCGAACCTGTCCAGGGTGTACCCTGCCCTGATCAGCTCCAGTGATGTAAATGTGATGACCTGCTTTAGATTTGTGATCAACATAATGGGTACCGCCACTAATAAAAACAATAATGATAAAAAATAATCACCTGATATGAACTCCAATGTTGATGATTAATCTCTGTGATATTGTCTTCAATATATTCATATTCTCTGTAGTAGTCGTGGTGGTAAGCAATCCTGGGCAAGAGGTTGATTATAGTCCAACATGCCCCCAGTATGGTCACAATGGTCAGAGCCAACGATGCGGTTACCTACATGTAGACACCGACAGACAGAAACTTGATGAATGTTGGTAGTAGCTCATACAGAATATGGACAACATCGAGAGCCCTGCAAATGGCCATAAGGAAATCAATTCAATTATATTTGATCTGTCAATAAAAAAGAAAACATATCATTATTCTGGCAAATTTTATTCTATATTAGTTTTGGAAAACTTGCTGGTGTTAGAGCTTACTGTTTTTTTGGTCGTGTTGTGCTCTGTCAGAATATACAGAATCCCACTTATGATGAACTGCAAGGAGGAAGAGAAATGCTGGTTTATTACATATCCCTTAATGACTGGGATGCCACATTGCCACACCAGATTGTAATTTCTAAACAGGAAAGAACTGCTTATTGTTGGGGTCGTGTCTAGAATATATCCCACACTTTGTCTCTCCTCAACCTAACCATTCAAGGTCATTGCCTAACTTTAACCATTTAAGGTGACCCAACTAAAGAGTTTTGCAAATTTTGGGGTAGCATTTAGACACTACATATTGTTGGGGCTTAACAACTGAAGTGAGTTCAAATTATTATAATCTTATTATCAAATGCTGTACACACTTTGTACATGGTGCAATGGCTGTTTAGTAAATACATGAATCCACTATTCTATGAGAAGGGAAACGCGAGTGTGGTCTGGTAAACATAAGGAGATGTGTTTGTTTTTCTGACAGCTCCCAGCCCAGCTGACAGACGCTGGAAAACTGATCAATATATTTTTGTGCTACCAACCAGTGTTCCCGGCAACACGACAGACAGGATGGATGCCCCCATCAATTGAACATGCTCATCTTGTGTGATTGTGATGGAAGGGATTAATATAGACGAGCCCAAGACCAGCACGATGATCTAAGAGGAATTCAAAAACAGCTTCATTACTTGTGACTCTCAAATCTGACATCTATCTGTCTATCGTATCTTCTATGATCTAATATATATATAAATAAACAAACTATGGTATAAATATTTGATGAACAGTAATTTGAGCGTGTGTGTGTGACTTACGCCAATAATCTTGGGTTGCCCCTTAATGAAGCGGTGTAAAGGTTTGCTATCCCCCACTGTTGTGCTATGAAGACTTGCATTATTTCCACTCGCACAGTAGAGATCAGCAGACATCTTATGGACAAATAGTCAAAGAAAAGCAATACATTCAAAATATTAATGTGTAACATTAAAGCATGGGTTATGATATCAAGTGCCATTTTTAAAAGTTCTTGTTAATCAGTGTGCTCTATCAACATTAAGGTTATAATGAGGTTTAATTGTCACACCACATAAAAACATTTAATTTCCTCTGGATCTTTGTTTTTAATTGGCATTGAAAAATAGTATATTATGAGACAAAAATGTCATTATATAGTATGAAAACTGTGCCAAAAGATATATATCATTTGCAATAGAAACGGGGTTGGGTTTGGCTCAGGAGGTAGAGCGTTTGGCTGGCAACCGCAAGATTGCCGGTTCGATCCCGAGCTCCTCCTAGCTGAGTGCCTGGTGTCCCTGAGCAAGACACCTCACCCCAATTGCTCCTGACGAGCTCCGCCATCGGTGAGTGAATGGGTGAATGTCAGGCATTCCTGTAAAGCGCTTTGGAGAAAAGCGCTATATATAAGAGGCCGTTTACCGTTTCCTAATAATTGTCTTAAAATGCAATAGTACAGTGTGCCATTGAATTATAATAGTCAAAGTCATAGTATTAAATGGCATGGACATTTTAGAAAAATGTTACAAAGATCCAAAGGCATACTTTAAGCTTGTCAGAAACCCTAGAGGGGTACAGTAAAAAAAAACTTAGCGGATAATGTTTGGAATTTAGGTGGTCTTCCTGTATGTGGGCCCTCTCTCCAACATGCTGGACTAATCCTGATGTTGGTGCCAAGCAAAGCTAATATACTCAGTAAATAGCCTACCACACAAATGTGTAGTGGGCCTAACAACAGGGGAGAGTCAAAATGTTTTTCCTCCACTCTGCAGATGTTGCAGATTAAAAAAGCTTTGGTGTAATAGGCTAAAATGAGAACTGACTTATTACATAATAATCTAACACATTCAAGAGTTTTATCTAACTGGTAAGTGTTAAATCTCAAACAACCCTGTTACAAACAATTAGCGATTACAATAAGAGGAGAGCCAGACCTTGTGTAGTCCTGTGGTCGCTGCTGTAGTTCAGTGTTCGCTCTTGTAAATACTCACACATCTCTCACATCTGGAGTAGCATGTGATTGGGGATTGGTGAACGACCAGTTCATTCTGAACACAACCAGAACTCCATATATGGTATAAATGTATTGACTGAAGTCCCTTAACTTTTTTCTAAGCTGCTATTGCATCATCATTCAAATGCAGATCAGTATTTGAGTGAGTGAGTGAACACTTTTACTACTTTAATGATTTGTAATGCAGAAGTAGTTAACTGTTATAAAAACAAAGAACCAGCCTGAGCACGTCTTTGTTTTGAGTCCAAAATGGTCGAGTCCAAATAGAGAGCTACATTCTCCTTTGGTCCTGTGGGGCGGGGTGGGGATGGGCTTCCTGTATGTGAGGGGGCAGAGCTGAAACGGAGAAGTGAAAGGAATGTGAGGAAATAGTTTGGGAGGGAGAAAAGGGAAGCAAGGTTTCCTATATTTCCAAATCGAACACAGCTGTGTGCCTTTGGGCTATTGATTAAATAGCTGAAGGATTCAGATCCTGATTCAGATCATGTAAACAGGCTTCATTGTAAGTAAAAGATCGGCATTTATAATTGCATTTACATTTAGGGTATTTAGCTGTTGTCCAAAGCGACTTACAATAAGTACATTTGTCGAAAGAAAGAAACCACAGCATATCATTGCTGATAAAGTAAGACAGAAAAAATAGAAACAAGTGTTAGGTCCTCATCTGAGTAAAATGGTAGCTGTTCAGCTAGGAGACCTTAAAGGAAAACACCACCGCATTTCCATACTGAACTATGTTCTGCTCTGATCTTAGACGAGGTGATACATACCTCCCTCTCCTCTGTGCGTGCACTCAATGGCTCTTGCGCGCACTCCGCGCAGCGCTAATTTGCTAGCATGTAGCTTGTCCCAGTATATTCCTTAGGATCCAAAGGGGGGTGAAGTTAGAAGCGACCAAGCACTTCCACGTTGTCCCTATTTAAATACGGTTACGTGAGTAGTTACACGACCCAAGTTTGGTTACACAAAATGAAACATGCCAATTTTTCTAAGCGGATAACAAGGATAACTATATAGTATGGCGGAATAACAACTGGAAGCACTTCGACGTCGGCGCAGTAATATCATCACTCAAAACATGACGGGACTATATACCTTCTGCTTGTTTTCACAACCCTGTACGATGCACGTTATAACCATGATGTTTGATTGTTCACAAACTATCTTACTACAACCTGATGCTTCCTCAACTGTGCACAAACTACTACAGGTAGTGCAGGCGACGGCGTGCAGGTCACGTAGGTTCTATTGACGGAAGTAAGAGGGGGAGCGGAGTGATGATATTACTGCGCCGACGTCGAAGTGCTTCCAGTTGTTATTCCGCCATACTATATAGTTATCCTTGTTATCCGCTTAGAAAAATTGGCATATTTCATTTTGTGTAACCAAACTTGGGTCGTGTAACTACTCACGTAACCGTATTTAAATAGGGACAACGTGGAAGTGCTTGGTCGCTTCTAACTTCACCCCCCTTTGGATCCTAAGGACAAGCTACATGCTAGCAAATTAGCGCTGCGCGGAGTGCGCGCAAGAGCCATTGAGTGCACGCACAGAGGAGAGGGAGGTATGTATCACCTCGTCTAACATCAGAGCAGAACATAGTTCAGTATGGAAATGCGGTGGTGTTTTCCTTTAAGTACAACAATGCTATGATCAATGTGCTATAGGTATGAACATAGAATTGATTTCTTTTGGGGGGGGGGGGGGGGGGGGG
The DNA here is from genome assembly GCF_963514095.1 of Eutrigla gurnardus. Taxonomy (NCBI): domain Eukaryota; kingdom Metazoa; phylum Chordata; class Actinopteri; order Perciformes; family Triglidae; genus Eutrigla; species Eutrigla gurnardus. Next base: position 22,172,691 of record NC_139915.1, on the reverse strand, counting down.
GATTCGTCCATTGTAGCCTACTGACTTATTCAAACTACATAGTTAACGGTAGCTTCCACTAAACACTGCTCGGTAGGCTGCTGCAAAGTAACATAATCATAAACATAATCCCCACACAAGTCTGGATTGAAGTGGATCAACAAGGATGTCAACACAGAGACAGACTTCAGAACTGTTCAAGAGTTTTATTAGGTCTTTCACAGAAAGAATCAGGTTTTAATCATCAAACAGATGATTTACTTACACAATTAGGAGATATTTATACTTTAATTACAAGTCTACAAGGCAGAGGGATCTTGCGAGTATCAAATTAAGTGTGTTTTTGGTTTGAATAATTACAAGGTAACATATCTGTGCATGTTTGACATACTTAATACAATACTGAAGCAATGCACTTCCGACAAAGTTCAGGTGGTGGTTACATCTACGTAAATATGCATCCTAGCATCACAACAGCATCTTTTCCTCTGACAAACATGACACTGGACTCCTGAAAGGCATGTGAACATCAACAGGTTTAGATTACTTTTGAATTATTTTAGGTAAATCCATCACAGTACAGCACCACGCATATCTATGCACATTATAGCGGACATATGGCAGTATAACAGACCCAGTCACAATCAGAGAGCTTGTTAACATTATTCTGGCATTTTGAGTTCATTCTTTTTCTCACATTAATATCAAACTACTGTTAAATTCAAATGAAAATCTGGTGCATTACTTTGAGAATTTTGCTGCCTGGCATTCAAGCGGCCTTCAATCATCCAATTATTAAAAAAAAAAACAGAGGCAGTTTTTACATGGGTTGTTGATATTCTTCTGAATGTTGCAATAAGTGCAAGTTTGCACTTCATGTAAATGGCATGTTATCCATCTATTGACATTCCTGAAATACTGCATGTTGATATCCTGCTTTCCTAGTCATACTCTGAAACAGTCACCTTGTAGTGCAACAGGAGGTAACTGGTTTATAAAGAGATTCAAAACAAAGTATACATTGGCTGCAAGTGCATTTGAATGAGCACCAGTAACAAAGTATTTTAGACAATATATCAGCTCTCAAAAGATAAGCAGCTTTTTTGTTTTAAGATTACTTCATATGATCTCCAAAATAATATTATTCATTATTTACAGTGTTTTCCCCCTATTTTAAGTTAGACAAGTGATTAAAAATAAACAGACAGGCTTCCATCTCACATAAATGCAGTGCAGTACAGTAGATAATATTTGCTCAATATGAAAACATAAAAATAGAACAAATAAAAAATAAAAAAAAATAGATTGTGATGAGAAAAATGTAAAGTATTTGAATATAGTGCATTCAACTCTCCTTAACAAGACAGATTAGTGCTGTACATAAAAGTATACTGATCTGGGCAGTAACAGCTTTACAAAACTGAAATTATATAACCGTGTTCCTGCAGTTGTCCTACAGGAATTGCATTCATCACATTCTAGCATATCGCTGGAGTTAACTTGCAAGTATAAAAACACAGACTGAAGTTATTTGCATTGTCCTGCATTCATCTTGTGTACAAGAACATGTGCCGGAGCCACATCTGTCACAGTAGCACGGTCAGAAGATGACACACACTGAACTGGACATGCAAAGAGGTTTGGGGCAGAAACATTGCTGGATACACTATCCGTGATATTTTTGCATGTTCTGGATGAGTTCATTGTAATTGCTATGTGATGTTTCTAGAGCAAAGTGTTGTGCTGTATCTATTGCACTTGAGGCCAGAAAAGATGACTACAGCTACATCCCCGGAAGCGGGTGCAACTTCAACTACAGAGTTCAGAGTCGCTTCTTACTATTTCGGGAACTATGATAAATTACTATTTGGTGAATATATTGCATATTATGGGTAAAAACACCAGCATTCTAACCTAAATATTCTAACCTAAACATTTGTACCAACTGGTTTAAGATTTGAAAAGATGATTTGTATATGTAATTTATATTTTATTATCAATTGTGGAAGTCAGATGTGTAGTTAATCTGGGAGTGCTGCTGATCTATAATCTCTGTGGTGTACATTTTTTAGATTAGCTAAATTGATTATTTTAAGAAATCCTTTTTTTCTTTTGTGCATAGAATTCTGAAAAATAACGGCTATCAGGTGATACAAGTAGGGATGATCCAATATTGATACCAGACTATATAAACCATACTGATGCAAAATAATAGTAGCTATTTTTTATTCTCTCGTAAACTGGAGGTCAATGTCTTTTGTGTGGCAGCTTTTCGATCCACCAACGCAAATGAAGAGTGGTGTAGGATGATGGAGAGCATGGAAACCAGTCAAAGGAATCTCTAATGGATTTGAATAATAATGCAGTGGGAGATCATTTACGAATGTTCTGCAATGTTGTGCGTTGTCTACGGAATGCCTTTACAAGATTAATTTAAGTGTTGCATGCGCGCGTGTCAGTGTAAGTCAGTGCAGTATTAAATGTGTGATATGTGACTCTGAGTTAAGCATTCCTCAGGCAGAACAATCAGTCAGCTTCACTCCCAAGGAGCTGTTGAAATTCATCAGGGAATTTCCTTCTATTCTTTATTAAAAAAATCCTGTTTTTATTATTATCATGTTTTTCCTGACACAGAAGTCATATTTGTAACCCTTAAACATGCTTGTGTTATCACTGTTGATTGATGGGAAGGTGGGATGAAAGACATTCATTTAGTTTGATTCAGTAGTGGAAGTTAATTAACTTAAGAAAAGCTCTTGATCCTTGAAAGGAGCCACAGAGCTTCATTCACTTATCAGGTAGTTTTGATTCTAAAATAATCAACGCTTTCACTCTGAATCTCTGCAACCCACTTCATGAAGAATCATGAAACCACTGACTACAGCATACTCGATGCCGAATCCGATGGAGTTTCCTCAACTGGTCTCAAGTGGCTGTGGATCTTCTTCTTCCTGGTTGGTGCTATCAGGAAGTTTGCACCAGTAGTTGCACTGGTCAAAAGTGTCAGAGCAGGGGAAGTCTCCTTCCTCACCTCGGGCTAGGACCGGGAAGTCGTGGTCAACCATCTCGCACAGACGTCCAAAGCTGAGAGGGAAACACACGTTTAAACTTCTCTATACACGTGTGAACAGACTGAGACCACGTTGATGAAAATCAAGCGAAACGGAGAATGTAACTTACGAGGAGATATTGGTTTTGGCATGCTCCTGTATCAGCTCCCCCTTTGGATTGACAGTGAAAATCCTGTTCAGAGGAACACCCACCTCCTTGTAGGAATATACATCCTGAAACGACACATTAAAAAAAGGCAGAATCACTACTAAAAGTCACAAGTACCAGCATATTCAATCGTGACAAGGTTGATAAATGAATATATAGAAAAAATGCACACAAATAATTACTTATAGCACAGAAATTACAAAATTTTCCCTATGCAATGAATGATATATAAAGAATAGTCCAATGTAGTCCTCTTGTTAGAGAGAAAAAACAAGCTTGTGTCTGTCCGTATGCAGTAGTCTCACCGTAGCTCTGTTGCCAAAGGCAGCATAGAAAGGTTCAGTGATGGGGTAGAACAGGTGCTTTATGTCCGTGAGACACTCGATCTTAAACTTCTCTGGTTTCTTCTCAATCACCTCC
>NC_139915.1:22076521-22168873 GCF_963514095.1 Eutrigla gurnardus | reverse complement strand
GGGGGTTGCAGCACACTCAAAGACACCAAACGCCACCTAACAAATATAATGACAATGTAATCATATTCAAATAATTTTGAAACAGAATATAGTTATTGAGACACCATAAAACATCATACGTTGCTGTATAATTTTATATGTGGTTAGTTTTAATACCACGATTACAACGTTAATTTAAATAAATATGAATATTTCTTCCACCACTGATGCCATAAAATCATAACATAAAACATGCAGTCAACTGGAAGCAGATTAGTGTATTGTGTATTAGTGTGGTCTTACCTGCGGCAGTGGTTTCTGATAAACCTGCATGGCCAACATGACAGGAGCTGCTGTGTTCCAGTTGTAGTACCTACAAAAGATGACAGAGGGAGCTATAAGCACTTCTTTACACCTCAGACATACTGTATTTGATTCTAAAGGAGGGATTATGACTCCAGTGATGCATATACATTGTTGTTGAATGTTAGATAAGAAGAATATCACTCTCTTGTCTGCATGTTAAATATGGCACATAATCTCATGTGAATCCCATGATATACACTTTTTACACTTTGTTTTTCTTTCAAATGAAGGATGTTAATCAGACAGTTTAAAATGTGCTGAACAGCAGATATTTTTACATTTGTACAGAGAGAGGCTCCCTATTTCTCCTCTTTTCCAGGCGTTTACTGAACTGCGCTAACCAGCTGTTAGAGAGAGGTATCAAAACTCAAAAAAGTGTATTTCTCAAAACGTCTCACTAGTACATACTTGTTTCCTATCTTGACCACCAGGTTAGGGTCATCAATAATGGAAGGGTTTTCAGAGAACTGCTGATAGGAAATTGCCCTTTCCTTGAACTGCTCTGTGGCATGAAACACACACACACACACAGAAACAAAGAAGGGCAGGAAAGAAGTTAAAATTGATCAGCACGGTCACCATTTGTCCCTGTCTTTGCCTCTTGAACATTGCTTATCCTACCTCTTGTTATCTCCGTGTTGTCAGTAAGTCCTCCGCACAAAGAGATGGCAACATGAGGCAGGTCCCCTGCTTGGTCAGACAAGCTGTCTAGGCCGCTGTCCATCTCACTGCTGCCCACTGACTGTGGGGACTGGTTAGTGCTCCGCACCCCCATCATCATCATCATCATCTCGGAGTCCCCTCTCATTGAGCTGCTGCCTCCATCACTGAGGAGAGAGAGAAACACACCGGTTCTAACACACATGCATCTCTGAGAAATATTATTGGTGATGGTGTAGTTCAAATAGACAAAAGCCTAATGTGCCTTAAAATACCTAAACAGGTTTGAAAAGCAGCAAATCAGCCAATTGTGGACACCACAATTATTTAACTGTATTTAAAAAAAAAAAAAAAAATTATTTAATTACTGCAAGTATTCAGAATGCACCTCGGCCCATAAAAAAATCCCCCTTTCTCTATAATTGTTTCTAGTTAGGATTTGAAGTACATCAGCATATTTGATGATGTTGATGTAATTGCGTGATTCTTGCACATGGTTAAATACACTTATTTTAAGCTGATTTGGATGAAAGCCTTAGCTAAATAAATGCAATGTAATGCAGCAATGGTTAGCTATAGTTATACATCACGAAACAAGTCAAAAAGTGTGTACATGGGTGGGAATATGTTTTGTACTTGTATACTTGTCTGTAACTGAATGTCTGTTACTGAACCTTTTGGGGAAGTAGAGGGCAGCTACTTCAGGCTCCAGCTCTGTAATGTCATCCAGGTATATGCCATCAGCACCAAGATGGTGGCTTCTCTTTTCTAATAAGAGACAATATTACACATCATCAGTAGCACTAGCATGATAATAAAGCATATAGACACTTTGAGTTCAAGATAATCTTTTCTTGTCCGTGCTCCTTAATGTCTACATCACTCTACAATTTGGTCAAAACAACCCTTCAAATAAGGCGGCAGGTGCGGCTGCAGGATGGTTGGCATAAGTTCTCAATGAAATCCCCAATTCATGCAAACCATATGATTTCCCTGTTATTGTGGCATTTCTTTTTTTTTTTTAAGATTTTTTTCAGGCATAGACGCCTTTTATTAGCAGTGGACAGTTAGGAAAAACAGGAGAGAGAGGGGGTGTGACATGCAGCAAAGGACCTCCGGCCGGGATTCGAACCGGGGTCGGCTGCGCATGCATACGTGGCATGCGCTCTAACCACTAGGCACCTGCGCGCCAATTGTGGCATTTTTATATTGCCGGAATAAGGGCATAAAAGTTGATGTGGTCACTGGTCTCTGTCATAAAAGAGGAGAAGATCAAGTTAAAACTGACTGGTCTGATGTGTGTAGTGGTCTGTGTGGTCATAGTGAGCAGGCCTGGTGTCATTTTCAAGTGATTTAATCAAGGTTAACTCAGTTGGCGGCCGTGTAGTACGACTCTGCTCTCTAGTGGGGGGCATTAGCTCAGGAGGTAGAGCGGGTTGGCTGGTTACCACAAGATTGCTGGTTCGATCCCCGGCTCCTCCTTGCTGAGTGTCTTGCGTCCCTGAGCAAGACGCCTCACCCTAATTGCTCCTGACGAGCTGGCTGTCACCCTATGCGGTTGACTACACTGTCGGTGTGTGAATGTGTGTATGAATGGGTGAATGTCAGTCAACAAATGTAAAGTGCTTTGGATAAAAGCGCTATATAAATGAGGACCATTTACCATTTAGTGTGCCACTTCTCAGAGGCTGCTGTTTAATCCTGTTTGCATTGTTCCTGTATGCTTGGTGTAGCGCTGATACCTTTTCTCTTGGACGGTGAATCTGTTGTTCTGATGGGACTTCCTCTATTCACGCCTTCATCACGATGATCAAGTTGAATCCTGGGAGACACTGAGCCGGCTGTTAAACCCTCCATCTCTGGACATGATAGCCCAACACTTTCCAGATCTCTAACTACAGAAAAAAAAGACCCACAGTTGCCTTATGATAAAAACAAGCTTATGGGTCACCAGGTTATACTGATACATGAGTTTAAATTAAAAATGTTCCATCTGATTGCGCAATAATTTATTCGACCACTCAAATCAGGCTGTTCTGTTCATTAATGATTAATCCATAGAAAAGTTAACAAATTACATCTGATTCATTCAGAAGTCACATTTTCAACACGTGAATAAATAAATGAATAAAACACCCCCAGAGTTACTACAGGGCAAGTGCTGCAAGTGTGACAGTGAGTTGTTAGCAATACATAGTATAGATTAATAACACAATTTATATATGTATTGATTATTGTAGAGAATACTTAACACAATTAAATCAATTTAATCTTCCATATCACTACTATGCTTACCTGTAGCCCCATCCCCAGTATTTGTGGTTAGTCCGACCCTGCCTCTACTTTTGCTTTCTTCAGTGTCCCCACATTGAGCAGCGGCCTCCTCTGGCTGGGCAGCATAGAGAGTGAAGGAGGGCGGTCCGGTGTCACTGATGGCTCTGAAGTGAGTGCTGGTAGACACCGGGATGGAGACTGCTGGGGCAGGGTCCTGCTTCTGGTGGGAAGTCAGGAAGGACGGCTATAAAAGAGAGAGAGAAAGAGGGATCACACTTATTATCCATACATAATATGCATCTCCATTTATTTCTCCATTTTGGGAAATAATGTTTTCTAACAAATCTTAGTCCAAATCCACCCACCGGCAACTCTAAAGCTAATAAACACATTATATCTTATTTGTTTAATACGTACAAAACAAAGGCTTAAAATGTCAATTACCCAAAATGTCAAACTATTCCTTTATGAAATGTTTACAATACTAATTGTAAGTGTGTGTGTGTGTGTGTGTGCGTGCGTGTGTACCTGGGCCGCCTGTGGCAACTCCCCCCAGGTCCACAACATCTCCGGGTTGTCTTTGCTCTGATTGGTTAGCTCTGAGTCGCTCTTCGGTGTTGAAGACCTAGAATCGTCTGGGCCGCTGGGAAAGTGGAAAAAACCTGATTTAGATCCCTTCGTTAATACATTATTTCATTTCCAGCATTCAGAGAGGGTCAATTTGGATGCGATACCTAACAAGCGAGGAGAAGTGAGAAGTCGTCTGCGGGCATGAGATAGACAGACCACAGGGTGGAGGGATGGAGAGGGTCTCCTTGATCATATGACTACAGGAAGACACACCAAACACAGAATAAGAAGACAAGGGGAGGGAAAGAGAGAGTGAGAGACAGTGAATCAAGATTATTCTCAGAAAACATAAATGCTTTGAAGAATATGAACAGAATAAAAAGAAGAGCTGAATCGAGGTTAGGAAGAGTTTAGTGAAACAAGATAATAAGTTGATCATACAGTGTGCATCTCTGTATATTTTTGTTTTGTGTCAAAGTAATACCTCTGTGAACGGATCCAGTCAGTGCTGGGGTGTGTGTTGGTTGCAGACCCCTGATCCCCGTACACAGGTCTGAACACAAACGCAAACATGCAGGGAGACATCAGTTATATGCATTCGCACACCATACTACATACTCACACACGTGAAAGTCCAACCAAGTAAAACAAGTACTAAAACAAGTACTTTACTTACTCAGAGACACATTCTTTCATGTGTTTCAAGGTTTCGGGAGGTTTCCTGCTCTAACATAAGGTTAACTAACCACATTATTTCAAAGAGACAGATAACAATGTGGGAATGAGTCCCACAAACAGAGCAAGTTTTCGAAGGGCTTCACACAAATACATAAACATGCCCACACATGTAGCCTCACCCATTACTGTAAATCTCAGAGCCCTTAATTGTTCCTGAGGATTTCATTTGAGCCACTGAAATGATTGTACTGAATTTTGTTTCATACATAAGTATTGGACCTGATGACAGCGCTGGATGATCAGCAAGGGTATCGCCAAAGATATTACAACTCATCCGAAGGGAGACATGATTGTTTATACAAAAATTCCATGGCATCCATCCAATAGCTGTTGATCTAGATCAAAGTGGTTGCCGTTCCCACCCACAGACCCACAATAAATGGACAAATTCCAATTTGAGCATTAACAGAATAAAAACATCCTGTTGTTCTGATTCATCCAGCCTAAATGCACATGCCCTTTTTTTAAATGTTTTATTCAGAATGCTGGAACAACCACTTACACACTCATTCATGCATGAAAAACATAAATGCACACAATCTATCATGTGTACACACAAATACACACCTGCTGTCACCCTCTTTCTCCTCATCAGAGCTCAGGTCAATAGTAAACATGTCCTGGTCATCCGAGAACTCTTCCCCACTCTCCTCTCTCCTCCCTCCTCCTCCGCCACCTGCCTCTGGCCGTGGTTTCCTCCTCCTCTTCCTCCTCTTCTTGATCATTCCACCATCGCTTTGCTGTGGTCCCAGGCTCTGGACAGGAAGTGAGTTGCAGGGGATGGTGTCTATGGGATGTGAGAGAGTGGTATGAAAACTGTTTTTTTTTTTAAAAAGAAAAAAAAACACATATATTTTCACAAAATTCCCAATCTTTTTTCAACAGGGCCTACCATGGTGATGAGAACCGCCCCTGCCTAGCTGGGACTCCATTAACTCTGTCCCCGTTGTCATGATGGGTGATGTTGCCAGGTGAGAGGGAACTATTTCCTATCAACATAAAAACAAGAAATGCAATGAGGTCGTCTATGTGATCAAAAACCTTCCTTCAAACTTCTTGCTCAGACTGAAATTAACAGTATAAAATATAAAATATAAAATAATGACAAATTAGCCGTGGAATTAGGTGGGAAAGTGGAATTGCACAGTGGTGCTCTGAGCTAAATGCTAACGCCAGCGTGGCAACATGCTCACAATGCCATGCATGTTTAGCGGCTATATGTTTTTATAGCTTTAGGTATCAAACTATATTTATGTTTATTTATATGTTTAACATCTTAGTGAAAATAATTATTTAAGTCTGGACCAAAGTGGAGCCATGGAGCTAACTTGATTAAAAAAGTGTTATACCATGAAAATATTATTTGTGAAGTAGAAACTGAGTGTTGCTATATTGATGGGACAGATTGTTTTTCCAAGCAAGTCGACATAATCTGGTGGAAATTTGAGTTTGAGTTCAGATTAGTAAAAATCGCACAATGACTTTGTGCCAGAAAGAGAAAAAGAAAGACAAGGAGGAAAAGATAAAGCGATAATCCAAAGAGTGCAGACACATGCATTGCGGTGCATGTGTCGTGGCCCGCTCCAACACAGCCCAATTCATTTTGATGGGAAAGAAAAAGGGATGGTGCTCAGGTTGTGCACATACTGTATGCCAGCTCATGTCCTAAGAGCTCAAACCTTGTTGGAAACATCCACCCAAAAGCACTTTTTTCCTTCTCAGTCTCTTAACTAATCTCTTAACAGAACGCTTTCTCTCAAAACTAGATGTGTTATTTCTGTGAATATGGTTGTCTGCACAAGACTGAATCTACCTGCATGAACACCCTAAAAAATGATGGGTTAAAAATAACCCAATTTGGTTTATTTTTTAACCCAACACCTTAATCAATATTGGACCAGCCCAACAGTAGTTATTTTTACCCAACAAAATGGGTTGGTCACTTTAACCCAATGGATGGGTTCACAAATTTAATCCAATTGTTGGGTCCAATCAATTTCAGCCCTGGGTCGATTCTACCATATGATTGGGTTGAATATTGTGCTCATATTTAACCCAAATGTTGGGTCAAATTCATTTCAGCCCTGGGTCAATTCAACTAATGAATGGGTTAAATATCATGCAAATTATACTTTATATAATATTCCACCCTAATGCTGATTCATATAAACTGCAATGGGATAATTCTACCTCAAAAATGGTGATTGTCGTGATGTTGTGTTTTACTGTAACAGAATACCCATGTCTCGTAAACAGTTACATTACAAACCCTCTAAAATACATCCTATAATTTGGTCATGCAAATATATTATGCAATAAACACTTTTAAACAATGTTAGAATTTTAGAAAAATATTTATTCTACTTTTGGCAGATCAGAGGATTAAGGTGCAAAACAATCTTCAACAATTGACAGCACTGCAAAATAACATGAATAAATGTACAATATCTTGCTTTTGGGATCAACTGCCTGATGGACCCCTCTTCTAAAAGAAGAACACTCTCCTCATCAATTCCCTCATCTGAAAGATAAAAACAAAACACAAAGACATCTTTATTTTTTACAACGTAGAACAGCTAAAATATGGGGCCAATTACATGAAGCTATTGGAATTAAAATGCATTTTCAGTAACAATGTATTAACTTAAAATACAAGAAACACTGAATGAGCACTAACATACAATGCAGTCATTTACATGACTTTTCAAATAATCCCTTTATGCAGGCCATCTGCTTGCTGGGAATGATAAAATTATGCTCTTACCTTTAAAACTATCATGGAGGTCTGTCAGCTGCCACTGTGAGTTTTTCTACAACAGCGCTGTCCATTGACCTGGAACAATAATAGATAAATAACTTCATTAAAAGACAAAACCTGGCTTAATATAATAAACAGTGGTGGCCATCTAGAAGTCTTCACCCCAGTGTCCTGTCTGATCCACAGGTAATAAACATTTCAGGAGACATACTGAACTATGTGCCCCCATATAATCCTGCGCCAAGTCGGCAAATCAGCCCCCACTTTGGCCGTCTGCAGCGATGCTCTCAAAATCCGGCTCCAGCAGGATGCTTCTCGCTCTCACACTGCGCGGTGCGCGTTTTTAATGCTCCTGCTGGTTTGCTCGCCAGCTAGCCGGTTCGCTGGGTGCGCGCGAGCTAACTAACAAGCTAGTTCACCGGTAGTTGCTTTGCTAAAAATTAGCATCATAGGTTAGGTAGCTCACATGTATGATAGCAAAGCAACTGCCGGTGAACTAGCCTGTTAGTTAGCTCGCGCGCACCCACCAAACCGGCTAGCTGGCGAAGTACCGGACTGGCGAGCAAACCAGCCGGATAATTAGCCCACTGGCTCCCGGCTGCCAGGCTAGCGAACCAGCGAGCTAGCTGGCTAACTAACTCAATAAACATGACCAAAAGCTCGCGGGCATTATGGACGTTTCATTAATTCATTTGGTAAACGACTAACACCAAACAGATTAACTGCATCTGTGTGTGGTTCAATGATAACGACAATATATAGATACTACATTAATACGTAACGTAAATTGAATTCAATATAGTGTGCACAAACCTTCAACTTGGCTCGCCGCGACGAGGATGATCTGTCTGTTTGCCGCTCGCTGCTTGTGGTGGATGACGGAGAAGTCGACGTTCAAAGCATAAACAACTCAAGTGCTGGGTCAACTGATGTTTGTTGGGTTGATGGATTTTAACCACAGACTGTATAGCCCAACTGTATTTAACCCAATGCATGGGTTGCACAAAAATAACCCAAATAATAACCCATGACCCATATAATGACCCAAAATGGGTTACACATTTCATAACCCAGCAGTTGGGTTGATGAAATAACCCAGCATTTTCTAGTGTGAATGAAGTAATGTATGATTTTCAGATCGACTATTTTTTTGAGACAAACCCACTTCATGCACATACAGATTTTTGTAAAAATTGACACAATAACTGAGATTATTGCCATTTCCACATAACCGCAAATTACACCATGTGGATTTTATTACCCCCCCCCCCCCCTTTATTTAGGTAGTCAGAGATTCCTGATGTTCTAGCCTGAATATGAATTTCTGCCTGAACATTTGGCTTAACATTTGGCAAATAGTTCCTTAAAAATGCTTTTGATCTTTTTCCATTCAAAATAGTGAGACGATAATTTAGTCCTTTACTGACAGACGGAACAAAAACAATGATGGAAGACAAATCATTTGAAACTGAAACAGACCATGGCAGTCCTCAAGCTGCCTTAAACCCTGTACATGAGTATCTGTGCTTTAGTACTTTACCTGTTTACTGTCTGGTTTGCTCCTTTTTCTCTATCTGTATCTGTTCGACCTTCTCGTCTATCTGGACAGCACACAGATCAGTGACAGACAGTTCTGCATTCTGTGGGAAACTGTCGGGAAGCTGAATTTGGCAGAGCTATAAATAGCCCTCTGGTCGTTTTCAAGAAAATGTTGTGACAAAGAAATATTTGTTTGAATTTGAAAAAAGCATCTAAAGTATGAAATGTACATACTTTATTTCCCCATCATGAAGGAGCAAGGCATTATATTGTTCTCGCAGGATGGACTCGAAAGAGCACTGCTGGCATTGCTATGGAGAAAGGCTCCTGATCTTTGACAGAGACAGTAAGTAATGAAAGAAGAATTAGACCAATGTAACCCCTCAGATTAGAAATTAGATCTTCTCAGATTATGACATATTCCTCTTAATTCCTAATAGGGAAACACAGCCAACTCTCATCATGCTCACCACTCATCCTTATTTCCTTCATACGAGTGTTCCCACTCAACTTCCCATGAAACCTCGCCTATCACTTTACAAAGTAAGATTGTTTTCTGCTGTATTTTCATTTGTCCGTGTAACATGATCTACTACAGTTGCATGGAAAGACTTCAAAACAAAAACAAAACAGTGGACAAAGGCTATGACATGGCTTGGATGTTTGGCAACCACTTTTTCCTAATCCAATCTGTTTATAAACAACCAACACACTATTTGCATTGTGGATGTCATTGTCACAGTCATAAGCCTCCAGAATGAAATGCTGAATGAGTGATGTGTTTTCTGGATGTACACCAGTTGTTGTAAGTGCACACATGTTTTAGTTTGAGTAGGACTGAACCCTGAACTCTGGCATGCATACCGACAGCACTGGACACATGCTAAGCTATCATCCACGATGGAAAAACATGTCCCTTCCCATGCAGCACCCTCTAACAGCAGAAAGCACCTTCAGTGAGAGGCTGTCCGACCCCTCTGAGTACTCCTTTCCTGCTGATGTCAGACTGTACAATCAATACTGCTCCCACTAAACCACACAAACACAAAAAACCTGACTAATGATTCACTCATTCCTTCATTGACTCAGTCATTCATGGTCAATAGCATTAACAATGTACACCACTATGCAATATCAATATTCTATGCAATAACAACATTCATACATCCTATTTGATTTGTGCAATAATGTGAACTCAACCCCTCAGTCTGTCCGTGATAAAAAAAAATTTTTACTGCTTAATTATATCTTTACCCTACTTATCTATAATTGTTCTGTTTTCTTTTCTTTTTCCTTTTCTTATCTTATTGAATTACCTTTAGAATCTTCTGTTTTTATTTTTTGGGACAAACATCACACTGGCACTGTGTGACTATTAAGATATTTTGAAGCAGAACTCACTGAATCTCAGACTACTTTGAGAGGAGGGGCACCATTCTGCCACGTCTGGGCTTGTCAGGGCAGTAGAGATCCAACCTAACGCGACACGTGTTTGCAGATTCATCAGTAAGTGGCGAAATCTGTCAACTACCACGATGCAGAAGGGCAAGAATTGAATGTATACTCTATGAGTTCAAATGCGACTCAAGTGGTTTATTTTAGTTCAGCCTGTACGACCTTCATGTCAGTAAGTTATGTTCTGTCCTATAATTACGTGTGTTACCTGACACAGTAATGCAATGAGTCTGTCAATCATTACTTACCATTGTGTTCTCAGTCTCTTTGACGAAGAAGGCCTCTCCATTTTCTCCCAGCTTCATGTGCAAACTCACCGGCTCTCCATTAATTTCAATATCCACCTGCATGACATAGTCAAAGACCTTTAAGTAAACATGCTTTAAACCGTAGTGGCATGAATGAAACAACCTTCAATTTTATGCCTGGTTTTCGCTTCCATCATCACCTCTTAGGAGCCGTAGTAAATTAATAATTGAAAGAGAATCTTACCACTTTCTCACGGGACCGCAGCACGCCCATCTTGCCGAAGCGAACGTGGAAGGGGGAGCACTGCAAGGAGCCATCAGGCTGCCGGACCACGATTACATCTATGCATCCGGACAGCGTTGCAGGGTTGAGTCCCCTGTATAGCTCCTTGACCTGCACAAACACCTGGCCCGCCAACTGACCCACATAGTTCATGGTCTGTAACTGGAGAGGGAAGAGGGTGGAAGACGTTTTTTATAGATTGCTTTCCTACACAGGTGCCTCTACTTTTTTCCCCTTTTTTTGTCCATTAAAGGAGGATTTATTAACATTTGCACAACAATAATGGCAGGAAAAATCACCCTTCATGGACCTATTGGCTGTCAGGGATCAAACTATTGACAGATGAGATGTGTAAGCAAAATGCCTCCCTGCCACATTAGAATACATTATTGATCCACTGGGTCCAATTACTGACAACGCACACCCGCTAACCCTTGCAATCTTTGCCGAAACCATAAACAATGACAGCATTCTTGTGGCGTTTGCTGAGCGAGACGTTTGCGGTTGTGATTGGTATGCGGGTGCATGGATGAGAAAACATTCAGCTTTTCCCTATAAAAAAAAGATGGTTTGTATGTTTTTGTAATGCAAATACACTCCATCGGGGATGAGAGTATTCATATGGTGCCGTGCCAATCTCTCTGATCCACAGCCTCTAATGCTCTCTGTCCAGAATGCCAAACATGACCCTGGAGAGAGAGACAGACAGGGAAAACATTCACAGGGCTGCGAGACGGGTTGTTGTTGATTCGGAGGGCAGAGAGAGAGAGAGAATAGTATGGAAATACAGTCAGCGTCCAAATCAATAATACGGTTTATACTTATTAATAGATATGTCATGCTTTCATACAAATACATAAGCATAGATATTTTGCATGTATTTACTATTAACACGTTAGACTCCATTATATACCAGCTAATGGTCCTATGGGAAACTGTAGGTATTACATCAATGAGTGGAAAACAGATCTCTACAGAATAAATCTACAGTCACTTTTCATCTGTTGTGCAAATCAACAGAATCAACCATGTGCCTGATCCCAACAAACGCTTATCATTTATTCATCAAACTGCATGCCATAAGTGTTTCTTTAGCTTCAAACAAGGGTGGAAGCATTGCTCATGTGACACTTCAGATAGGCAGAAAGAGAGGATAAAAAAGAGTGAAATTCTGAAGCAGAGGAAGAAGAAGTACTTTGGAGAAATGTTATGTTTTGTTAATGTCAAGAGGAAATTGGTAGGGAGGGTAAATTAGAAAAAAAACTCCACCTGCCACGTGCTTGTGCTGAGTCAGATACTGGCATCCTCTATCTTTCTCCTCTATCCAACCCCCCCCCCCCCCCCTCACCCCCCCCCCCCCCCCCCCCCACCCCCCCGCACACACACACACACACACATTATTATTACACCGTGCCCCGGGGACAGATGGCTCAGCGTTTTGGCAGACCATGTGACGAGGGTGGTTTCTTAACACCCATCAATTACTGTGAATGTCAGAATGGGATTCATTTGCTGCAATGACCCAGCATTATTCTGTTGTACGTCAGACCCAAGGGTGACATGCAATCTCAACTTGTTCTGACCAGTCCGCTGTAACAACACTTAATAAACCAATGAATACACTGTGCCCAGACTGAGCCTCATGGCATCACACATTAAATGTATAGTAGTCACAGTACAGACATATAAAATGTGCATGTATAGCGATATGTTGGTCATCTCTGTCTTTTGGCAGGTTAGTCAATGTAAATTAGAAGAAACATATTTTCTAACTTAAGTTATGTCGAGCTGTGCAAATAGTTTTGCTTTTCCTATATTCATTCCCATCTGCAGAAGACAGTAGTTCCAATTAAACTGTTCAAACTGAAGTCAGGATTTTCCAAAGTGTAAGCAAGACACTGTTTCTGGAAAATAAAATGTGTTTTTAATGCTATGAATGCAAAAGTACCTGTGTGGCTAAATACCAATAACACTGAACATATGTCTGTTTTATTGTTTTCCATTTGGGGGAATTGAACCTTTACTCTCTGAGGCTTATTGCTCAACAACTGGGAGTGGGACTGTGTGTGACAATAATTACATAGTTACTTGACCCCTTGGTCATCTCACAGACCTGATATCACTGTCAACAATGACAGCACGTGCAAACAGAGGGACACATACACACGTGGCGAACCCTTGCCCAGTCTTCAAGCCAATCACAGTGCTTCTCCCTTATGTAACAGCCAATCACAAAACAACTCATTCATTGCAATGCATGTTATTGGACTATTGCAGTTAAGGAACCTTAAACAAGTGACTGTTGATTCCGAAGCGAGTGGGCAACAACACTCGACCCCCCACAGAGGCTCCTTCATTAAAAGTCAGTCATCATAAACTCTCACTGTCACTCTCACGACAGCAGGATCTACAGATTATATGAGCAAATTATCCAATTATTTACAGTCGATGTTATGTGTCTGGAGCAGCAGTCTGACACTCTGGGATCACTGACGGTGGCTACAAGGACAACCTGAGATCACTGTATATTACATGTTATTTATTTCTAATGATATCTGTAAAGAGGCAACAAACTACCGTTCTGAAGGTGAATAACAAAACGAAATGGACATGAGGTTGGTAATGTGATTGTTGTATCACGTGTGGCCTGTGAGCGAGGCGACATCTGCACACTGGGAGAGGCTCTGCGGTCCGCAGCTGTATTCAAACAGCCGCACATTATAATACTGCAAACCCACCTTCGAGCTTCAACTGTGCTATTACGAATAAACTGGCTAAAGTGATGCGTGTTATCACGTAAAGGCAGATCACTCGCCAGTCCGGCAATCCCACTTACATTATTTATTGACGTCGCTCTTCGCTCCGAAATCTTCTTTCCGCCATTCAAATCGCACACAGACGTCCTCTGCTGCGTTAGTCCGTTACGCGTCACTCTTCAGATCACACATTGTGTTTAACGCTTTCCCGACATCTGATTTGATCTCTCTCTCTCTCTCTCTCTCTCTCTCTCTCTCTCTCTCTCTCTCTCTCTCTCTCTCTCTCTCTCTCTCTCGCTCTCGCTCTCTCTTCTCGAGGCTGCTTTCGCTATTTAAACCACCGTGAAAATATGCCTCCCACCGCCACCGAGGCTACAAATGCAGAGCTTTCTGGTTGGCTGAGTCGGAGATGACGTGACACATGTTGACCAAAATATTTTCCTCTTAAAATTATTTATTTACGTTTATAACTCATAATTGTATGTGATTTAATACTAATACTTGAATACGGTTTTATAAAGGATTTATAGGTTATAGGTGGATAACAACTCATTTACTGATACTTTTAAATAATGTATAGCCCCTTTTAAGAACTACAGTTGGGTTGCCATGTTGTGGCTGGCCTGCAGATCGATCATGAAGGAACCACAGAAGGGAGCAATTCCTTCCAGCTACCAGCCAATAACGTGCCTCTGCTGCACAACATGGGAGCTCCTGTCAGGCATCATTGCGGCTAAGATGATTAGGCACATGGATCAATTCATGAACGCTGCCCAGAAAGGAGTTGATAGCAACACCAGAGGAGCCAAACACCAGCTACTGGTTGACAAAGCAGTCACTCGAGACAGGATAAAACAGACCAACCTGTGCATGACCTGGATTGATTACAAGAAAGCCTATGACACAGCCAGATCATCATTAAAGATGATCCCCTCCACGACATGCACCGACAGATAAAAGAAGTGGCTGATATCGAGAAATCATTAAATGGAAGGCACCTCCAAAGGTGGTTAAGAATGACCAAGATGTTTGTGTTATAACTAATATATTGAACATTTGTATATTAATTAACAATTAATAAAGGCGTTAGTTACAACTTGTAAACCCTTGATAATAAACAGCATGTGAAAATGCAGTTAGTAGATGTACCAACACCTTTTATACTCTATACAGCAAACAACAATCTTAGATTCTATAGAGAGACGAAATCTTATATAAACACATGCAGAACACTACATGTTTGGGCATCTTCATGTGAGAGAGGAGCAAGGGCAAACAGTTTATGTTGTTGTAATTCTGAAGAAATACAAGTCCTATGTGGAGCAGAGCAGATAAGAATAGCGGTGACATTCACAAGACTGGAAGGCATCTCTAGCTGTGCAACATACTGACTGTGTCTCAGTTTTCAAAATGTAAATCTACCCTCTGACACATAAAGGCCAAACTAAGTCATTATTCTTAGCAAGTTTTCATTCCCAAGTAGCAGATTTGGTAAATATAGCATGTGAAGCTTGCACATGTACTGATTGCACTGTTCTGACAAAGAAACCCTATGTGGAATAATGTGGTACTTCATCAAGTTCAAAGTTTGGCTGCAATTAAAAGGAATATTTCAACATTTTGGGAAGTGCACTTGTTGCTTTCTTGCAGATGAGAAGATTGACTCTTTGACATGAAATCTCAGCAAGAAAGCTCAAACTGTCAATTTGATCCTAGAGAGCATAGAACAGCATAGCCTATAGCATGTATGTGACGTTTTCCTGGTTTACTGAGTCACTAGTTTGGTTGCCTCATGTTGACATGAGAAAAGTGTCTGCTAAATGTAAATGTAAACATATTAGACATGTATGAGTTTGAGACAGAGAAGAATATATGTTCTTTGTGGGAGTACCTGGCTGGGACACAGTCACAGAGAGAAGTTGACTTAACAGGGTGCAGCAGATTATGATAATGACAGGAGATCAATCAAGAATAGCAAAATAACCAATGGCAACAGGCAAATACTTCCAGACATGCTCTGCTCAATTAAACATGCAAATGTTCAATGATGCTTTAAGACCAAAATATGCTCCCACGCATGTCATCTGAGTATGCCTATGATTTATAGATTGAATTCTCACATCTGTAAATCAAAAACCCTTTAGTATAACAACAAAATTAAAGTTAGGTTGTTACCGCACAACCGATTGGGTTGCACTAGACACTGGCAGAAAATTACATCAAATTATACAATTACTAGTGTTTCTTTAGACTGGTGTTACAGGTTCCTGACTTCTATATTCAGATTCCAGGAAGTTTATGTAAGGTGCCATTGCCTGACCTCAGAGTCGGGACACAGAGTTCCCACTTTAGAGGCACACAAACTTTTGCCTCCCCTGGCTGCGTCTCATAGCGTTTGTTGTTATTGCTCAATGATTCTGAGAAACCTCCCTCCCTCCAGTTACACTCACAACATAGTAATGTAATTCAACACACAGGCACACACACACACACGCTAGAGTGTAGAACCTGTGAGCACTAAAACAGAAGTCCATGGAGAATCTTTCGAGGAATGTGAGCGTGCAAGAAACTAGTCGCAACATGTAACACAGTTCATGATTACTCCTGACAATCAATATACACACACATGTTCACTGTCAACTATCAAACATGTGACCATTGACTTTGTCAGAGTCGCTGGTGGACACACACACACACACACACACACACACACAATCAGCAGCAGGCAGCCAGAGGGGGGGGGGGAAGGAAACACGTGTTGGGTTTTCTAAGAACTGAGTCATTCATCAGGGAGCGACAAGTAACCAACTAGGGGAGTGCAGAGGGAGGGGAGAGAGGGAGACAGACAGAGACAATAAGAGAATATGCAAGAGAGAATTTGCAGAATGTTTGTGTGGATGTGTGACAGAGGAGAACTGGTTAATTTACTGAAGTTTCTCAGTAAAAGTACAAACAGCAATACCTACATTCAAAGTCCAAATCCTATCACAGATAATGCAATAATTCGACTTATAAACGGATTAGCAAAATTATATTATATATGTAATTACAGTCAGTAATATTTGTTCTAAAAATCTGTTCAACGTTTTGAGAAATATATTTAAGTCAGATGAGGAGACGGTACTACATTATTGTTGGTATGTTGATCTTATCTTCGCATAAAGACTGGAAACGGGGAAACTTGCAAGAAAATCCACCCCCCAGCATCTCTAATCTCTAAAGCTCGCTAATTAACATGTTTAGGGTGATCTCAATCTTCTCACAGTGTGCTGCGCTTAGCATTTTGTTAACACCTCAAAAGATGGCAGGTCAATGAGATAGTTCCTTCTTGGGTTTAATGTAATTTACTTTCAATGCATCATATCGGCTGCATGTCTTTGAATTCAACAGGCATATCGTGAACTAAATAGAGGGATGTTAAGTGTGAAAGAAATTAAACTGTAAACACTGACATTCAGTTGACCTTTGTGTCATTTCAGCAATATCATTCATTACAGCTCATATGCTTCATTGTTTTATGCAGGTGAATATGCATGAGCTGTGTGCGTCTGTGTGTGCATGTATGTGTCTGTTTATGGTGTGTGTGTGTGTGTGTGTGTGTGTGTTCTCTATCCACCAGGCATCGCCCTGCAGAGTCACCTCATGTCAGACACGTGAGAGGAAGAGCGAGGAAGGAAGAAGGGTTTTAGTGAGACAGGGGTAGCCTGATCTCTCCCAGGAACTTTGTCGGAGGTCAAGATTGCATTCTTTTTATCACCACGGAGACAGGGGTGTTTTGCAGGGGATGGCTGCCAGAGCCAATCAGAGGGCTGCTTGAGCCACACATCACGACTGAACTATTGAACCCGCCCCCAACGTGGAGTCCTAACAGGCATGCTTCAGGGATTTAGAAAAATCGAATTAGTCTGGCTTCCAGTGCCAGACAGAGCTGCTTAAAGCTCTCTTACCACTGCCATCAAATACTGTTATGACCTTAATAAATAATGCTGGAACAAATATCTGCCCTTTTGATTTATCAGTAAAAGAGCAACAGAGTTGTCTCATTCAGTACTAAAAATCGACCCCAAAAAGGACATTCCCAACTCTTCGAGAAAGCTGTCCCTGTGGCCAATGGCTCACAAACTGCAGTCACAAATCCTCTTATGTAATTTGGAACAGTCATTAGATTCCACGGGTTATTAGCATGATAAAGAAGTTCTCATTTTGTCTATACAGTGCATTCAATCAGAGGCTGTGAACTGTAAAAGGTATCCAAATGTGGACTGTACATGCTTCATTCTAATTGCAGCATGAAGCACACTGTTGCTAAAAAAAATGGTTCTACACATGGTTACTTAAAATGTTAGGAAATGGACATAGGAATCTAAAGTAAATGTGACACACAATACAGTCTTCCCTTTTTTCAAAAAAAAAAAAAAATCATATATACAGTATAAATTAACATATCGTATTTTGGTAGACATTGACGGTCACCAGAGGGACAAAAATAATGGAGAAAATAAACTTAAAGTGAACTTCAGGCAGCTGTAGGAAATGTGGAGGTGCTGACTGAGCCCTGAAGAGCCATTCACCGGCCTCTGCATGGTGGGACTGCTATGTAATAGTTTGGCTAGCTGTGGTGTACTATGCCTTCATAAGTACCCATGTGGGCTTGAGGTCATGGGAGATATGTGCTGTTGACCTGGCACAGGGTTATACTGCACACAAACAAAAGCTCACTTACTCTCCATGAACCAGCATGCATAACGTGAACACACTGTAAAGTACAGCAGAAGGACACAGAGACGCTTTCTCTCACAAATACAAATGCATGCACACAGAATGAGCGAGTTATTTGATCACAGTGTTTTTAGGGACATGGCCTAGTTTTCTAGGAATGCAACTGAAGACAGATGGTCCCTCCTCTCATCCATCTCACCCTCATGCCTTTCTCCCTCCTCACACAGGTCTTCATGTCAAAGGCTTACTATCACAGACAATTATCTCCATATGAAGGCAATTCTAACACTTCCCTGAGAAATACATTAACCTTTCTATATAGCTCAGTTTCGCTCAATATTTGCCTTATGGGCAATCCAGACTTCCCTGATGCTGGTTGTTTATGTCTTTTGTCTATGTATCGTATTAGTATTTTTATACATTTAGAAGAACACAGGTACAGTAATGTTGTTTGACGACCTTTTATGAGTGAAAATATAATAGTATAGTAATATCTTTAGCAAAATATGGGATGTTCAGGACGATAACATGAACAAGCACAACACAATTGCTTTGAAATCATTGCCTACCATTGATGCAGCCTTACTAGAACACATGTATTCTAAAAGTTACAATTTTAGCATTTTAATAGTCATTGATTAAAAAAAACAATCAACCCTTACTGGTTTAAATACAAAAACATTTAGTTGTGTTACCCAGGACCAGCTGTTGTCGGGGCTGCCATCCTCACTGTGGCTGCTGAAGCCTCCCTGTTGCTCTTCCTCATAGCTCATGGCTACATTTCTTGACAGATGCAGTCTGCTGTGTACAGATCCTACTCTCCTATGTTTGATTAAATCTCTCTCTTCAAGATGCTGCAGTCAGAAGCTCTTCTGTGTGCTTCTCGATGAGTCCTTTGGCCCTTACATCTGAGTAGATGCTTATGTGACATGCTGTGAGCGTTTTAGACTAAATTTATCATCAAGTACGTATGTTCTGGGAATGGAGTACTTGGAGGAAATCTGAGAGGATCAGGGGCTACTAGACTCTCCACGCACCCCAAGAGGGGAAACTGGGAGAGGGAAAACAAAACGTTTTCTCATTAATCTCACAAAAATATATGACATCACTGTTTTATCAATACATGTTTGTAATCGCCGGAAATTAGAAATTCCGAGCTTTCTATTGTGAGAAAACGCACCATAACTATAAAAAACACAAACATCGGCTATTGACGTGGATACGAAGCAGTCAAACCTCACATTTGACAGTCACATAAGTCTATTTTCTTTTACGAAATATTTCACGTTATTTTCACCCCAAAACTGCCTAGTTTGAGTTTCTTCCGGTTCTACTGTGAAGTTTGGTCCGACGGGAATTCGCATTGAGCCTGTAGGCGGAGCCAGTCAGCAGCCATGTTAGCCAAGTTTGACTTTCACTGTTGGAGGCTCCGGCTGTTCTGTCTCTAAGCACCTACGCCATCAATCTTTGTTTATTTTCATCCAGCGTGCTGAGACACAGAAACAGAGACTGTGTATGTCTCAGACAGCGCTGCAGGCCCTTGCAGTAGGCCTATCCATTAATCTGCCCGTATAGGTCTTAACGATAACAATGGTCATTATTCATTGTGTTTACTGTAACCGAGCCTTCTGGGTTAGCCTAACTGAGTTAAATTAGAAGACCACAAAAGAGACAAGCTTCATTCAGGGTTCAACAGCAACAGCTGCTTTATTTTTCCCTCTTCATACACGCAAGCACATCGCGGCAACACTGCGTCAAAACGTACTGCTTTACGGCAGCCCTATGTTCTGAGGGGACAAATCACCTTCATATTTAATACAAAAACAGCTTTTGAAGCTCAGTTTGCAATCCCCAAAATGTATTATATCAATATCCGCTTGGTGCACATCAACTAGGCTGCTTTGTATCGTGTAGATTAAAACGGATCAAATGGCAAACTATGTAAACTAATTTTTCTAGCAAAATCCGTCAAATAAATCAGTAGCACGTGTGCAAAGACTAATTTACCAAATCCACCCTGGCCTGAAGGGCACATTGTCAAGTCCAAAGTATCTGTAGAATAGTTCATCTTTATCTGTGTATGGTGTAAGTTTAGACTGATCAGTTTGTTCAAGTCTGTGTTTGAAAGCTACAAGCAACACACAAACACGTAAATAAAGTTAAAATGTCTGTACATTTATACAGTTACAGGCATACACAACTGTACATTGTGAAATGCTTTCAACACAGTCAATTTGTGTTTCTTCAATTACAAATAAAATGATCAGTCTATGGGGTATAAAGCATAACAAACGTTCTACATCCAAACACAACTATTTCTTGTACACACACACACATTGGATAAGTACTTTTTGTTTTACATAATGCAAATCTGACAAAATATATTCAAACTATGTAAAAACAGACATGCAAAACAAACCGCACTTGCCCAATAAAAAAGATTTGGGGCCAAAAATTGGCTACCATTGCACACAATGATGTGTCTACCCATTTTAAAGCTTCTCATGAACACTTTGATTGCTATAGGCTATAAACTTGCAAAACATGCAACATGCAAACACATGAGGAAATACAAAAGCAGTACCTGAGTCTAGTGAAGTTCTTCTCAGGGAATAAATGCATTGATTTAATAAAATCCATTTTTGTTTACATTTTCTTCCTCCAAAAATACAAGCTGTGTGATACTGTGTGCATCTACCAAGAGATGCTTTAACAAGATTAATCATTTAACCTTTTTTATCACCAATCTACAAATTCTAGTGGATCAAAAAGATTTCTTGTGATTCATGGAGTGGTGCATAAACTACACAAAATGTAAACAACACCATTAGAAAAAAAAACTGTGATTTTCCGGAACAATCTTTTACAAACACACAGGATAACCATGATTCCATAAAGGCCACATAAAATATATATTTTTCCCATTTATTTCCTTGGTCATAACATGTTATTGTCCATTGAGAACCTATGCTATTGCATACCGTCATGCTAAAAACACTCTAGTACATTTCATCTCTCTGGCAATGAATGTAATCTCAATCTTGACTGTGACTCCTTGAGTCAAATATGTTTTCCAGTCAGGAAGAAGAGCGGTCGGTCTTCCTTGGCATTAGCGGTCTGGAATTCATCGCTGAGCCTGAACCTCCACTCCTCCTCCAGCTCCAGCCTGCCCACCGTCTGCCTCAAAGAGCTACGATCTGCACTGATGACACAAAGAGTTGCACCTACATGCAAGCACACAGAAGTGAGGTAGATAAAGACTTTAAACATAACTTGGAAATCATCACATTTTCTGACTTTATTTAGTGGACAGTAGGAGGAGAGGGTTATAACATGCAACAAAGGCCTGAATGGCACCAGTGACATTGCAGTTCAATGAAATGCATTTTAGTTACTTACCAACAAGACATCCCATGTCCATGTTTCTTTTGTGACTAATACACTGCTACATGTAGCACATTTAGGCATTCAGAATGATATCTAAGATTTCATGTATATCTTGCTCTGTGCTATACTAAAAAAAGATATTGCAAATACGGCATCTGTATCACACATACCATTATATTTTTTCATTGCCTTTATTTGGTCTGCTTTGTACCTTTAAGAAATGCAAACTTCTTGAGGAACCCAGGAGTCACAAAGGAGTCGGCGAAACAGAGGAGAAGGCCACTGAACAGCAACCCTGTGGTGCTGATGTTGACAGAGTGAGGTCTGGAACTCACAAAACACACTGTCACCTGCAGGAGGCAAGAAGAGTGTAACTTTTATACACTACAAGTTGGAATTAATGAGTATATGAACCTATGCTTCTGCTCAGAATTGAATCATTTACCACGAACACAGAGGCCGTGTTTGTGTTTTCGGGTGTGTATACCTCGGGTCCCAGGTTGAGATAACAGTCCACAGACAGTACAGGGTGTGTGAAGTTCTTGGTGCTGAGTGGAAACAGCTTCTGTCTGGTGTGTTGAAGGTACTTTTCTAGGAGGAGCTGAGCTGGTGTAGCCAAGAAAAGGTGCTTGCTGTCTGGGGCACAGATGTACTGCGAGGGTCCCACTGAAGTGGGAACATCTGTCGTCTGGAGAAATTTAATAAATTGGGTTTATTAACCTTTGTTGCCATAAAGTTTTGTGGCAAAAATATCTTTCATTACCTGTTACACACATACAAAGATTGATTGCTGGTCAAAAATGTATCAGTAAGCAAACATGCTGTAGCCGGTTTTTGAAGCCTGGTGTGGAAACAAGTACACTGTCTCTTCTACAACTCACATTTTCTTGCCATTACAAATGTAATTTATTTGAACAATAATTAGTTATTGAGTTATTATGATTAATGGTTTTCGAATTAAACACTTTGCCTTGATTTTGTTTTTCTGTGAAAAGATTAGAATGTTCTCCTATGTTGCTATAAATGCGGTATTATGTGTATGCATGACTTACTATAAAAGTAAAAGAATATTCATTAAGTATTCTTTTCATCTGTTTCTTTATTGTGCTCTCTGTGTGAGTGATAAGTATTTGAGTTGTCATGTGTCCTCAGGATCTACCTTGGTCTTGATAATAAATGTCCTGTATCCTCCGATGGCAATCTGCTTCTTCATGACGCTGAAGCTGTTAAACCGGCAGATCAGCAGTCCGGCACTGTGTAGCCTTAGGGTGAAATCCACATCGTGACAGGTGAAGCGGTTCTGGTCATACTGGACATTCTGACTCCGGTCGACATTGAGGAGAAGGAAGTCATGAAGGTGACCTTTGGAGAAGGGCTCCCTCTTTTTATTACCTGGATGAAACAAAATTAATTAATTTTCGTCATAAAGCAGAACCTTTTGTTTTGCATTCCACCTTATTATATTTACTAATTGTGACATTTTTTTAATTCCTTCAAATGTATGGTGTACATAGACAACACTGTCAGCCTAAGCTTGTCATCTTGAGGCTCTTTGTGGCTTGTTTTCTGATGCTGTACACTGGCTAATGGGGGTTGGTTTAAAGATATGATATATAGTGTGGAGTCAGACATACAGTGCTTTGAAATAATATCTGTAAAATCTTTCAGATAACCAAGTAAACACTGAAGAGATGTAGACATAACAATCTGTATCTGCATTTAATCTGAGGTATGTGCAGCAAGTAGAATCTGCCCTGAACGTTTCAAGGTAACTTCATAAACATGCCAAAATAGCAGTTTATTATTTAAGCTTCCTGTGCAGTCCAACATATACGGTAGTTAGCATTAGTGATTACACTCTATGGTAAGTTTTGAGGATGTAGTTTCTTATATTATAATATGTAAATAATATTATTGACATTTTTGACCCTGAGAGGAAAATCTATTTTCTGTATAATATTTCTTGAATTGTCAAGGTTTCCGACTGACCTGGGAGTCCACGGCTGCTCCATTTCCTGATTCCGCATAGTCCGTAGTGGGCCAGGTCTGGACAGGCCTCCATGTGTTGTAAGATCTGCTTTAGTGACACGGCATGCTCCACTGGATCACTAATAACAGCAAAAGCAAACAGTAGCTAGGTTAAAACCCACTAATAACATGAATACACATATTACTTCAAATATAAGCAACAGCAATTTTGTCCAACACACTTATTCATTTAATAAGGCTTGTATATAATACTTTCGTGCGTCGAGGTCCACTGCGTTCCACATAACACAGGAGTCATCTGCCAGGATGATGAAGGGCCAAACGTCACCTGTCGGGCCCCCACCCTCCAAACGTCGACTGCGCTCCAGCTCCAAGTTGTGATAAGACAGCTCTTTAATCAGGAAGTGAGCAGCACCTGCAGGAGAACCGGTTATGAAGGTGGTGGACTATGAAAAAAATGTTTATATTGACTTTTCAGTCCTGTATGTGTCAGTGTAAGCCTGTATTAAAAAAAAAACTATGAAATTAAGGAATCCCTCCATATCTAATTGTAGTAGCAGTAACATACCTATTCCAGCTCCATTGAAGACAGTGGGCAGTACCAGCATGATGTGGTTGGGCCAGTACTTTTTATACACAGCCATCTCATACTCTTTGACCACCAGGATATGCAGATGTGAGGCTCCATCCATAGCATGGTACAGGTTAAACAGACCATGCTCATGACGGCCTGTGGTTGGGGTGAAGATTGGACTCTTGATGCAGTCTGGGCTCTGAGGGACAAGAAAATAAAACTGAAAAATCAAAAAAACATCATATGAACATGATCAGACTGTGATCTGAAGGTTTATTTTACTGCTTCACTAAATTTAAAATAAAAAAATCCATAGGTAGGAACCACTGGGCTCTTCTAACACATTTTCCCATAAGGACAATTTTAGTTGTAGTCAAGCATGCAGCAACACCTAGTGGAGCTCAAGGGCGTTGCACTGTGATCAACTGAGAGATCAAGAGTGAACGCAATGGTAATGTATTGTGGTAAATGTGTGTGGTAAAAGGAGGAATTAACTGAAACTGACAGATGAAGTTTCTAAACAGATAATTCATAGTCACAGTCTCCCGACAATACCGAATATTCTTGTCAACACCTTGCATGTCTAGCAAGAGCATTGCAAGTTGCCATCTGCCCATCAGGACCTTACCTAATAACACTAAAAAAGAAAAACACTCACAGATAGCACAGTCTTAGTTTGCTGGCAAAAAGAAATGCAAGTATTTGAGATTCAGTTCTGGTTTCACTCGGGAAGCACTCACCCAATCAGAGGTGAGAGGCAGCCGCATGCTCTCCAGCTGGCCTCCTGATTGGCTGAAGCTGAAATAGTGCTCTTTCGACTTTGGGATGATGAAGTAGAGCTGGATCTCTTCCCCGAGCAGTAGGTGGGTGAATGTGAAGGCGTGGAGGGTTGACTCATACATCTGAATATAACATTAGAGAAGACATGCATTCAGTTGTGATATTTAAATTTCAAAAACAGTTTGCGTGTGTCAGTGATCATATTATGTGTTTTTTGTCTTCTACTGACCTGGTATCTGGGGTTGAAGCCCAAGTACTGATGGCATTGTTCGCAATGGTGGTATGTGTTGTATGCTGCATATTTAGAAAGCTTGATCCTTGATGTCCGCCTACGTAGGTACACATCCTCCTGGCGCACAGGATTTCCTTGAAAAAGACAACGACAGATTAGGACTATAGCACAATATACAGATGAGTAGTCTTTACAGGCAACAAACACTAGAAAAATGTAATGTTCTGTGAATAAAGCTTTGGTTATGTTGATAAATTGATGTGTGTCTGTTTTCTGATTGTGCCTACCCTCAGCACTGGGTTTATATCCAGGGCTATAGACAGAGCTGATGTCATCATATTTGGGGTCATGGATGGTGTAATCAAAGGGCATCGTCCTCACAATGTCTGGGTTGGGCCAGGAAGCATTGTGTGTGTGGTACAGTACCCCCTCCGCATGTGCACCTAAATCACACAGGGGTTTAATGCACAATGAATAATGACGATTAGCATCTATTCAGTGACAAAATCCTATACTATCATATGATCTTAGCAGCAATGAGAGCAAACAACTGAAATAGTAGAAAATATAGAATAAATGTTTTTTTAGAAAGCATAGTATCCATAACTACATAATATAGTTAAGAAATTGTGGCTACTGCTGCATAAATACTGACTGTAGTTGATGTCTTCTTCATCGTAGATATCCACCTCCATCAGCCTGATCAGCATCCGAGACAGAATACCCAGGAAGTGCAGGTAAGCTCCTGTCTTACCCACCTGACCATGGAAAGAACAAAAGGGAAATGAATGTAAATAAACAGCATTACATGAGCTTGAGTTTGACTAAAAGAAAGAAATGAAGACAGAAAGAACCTGTGGGGGCCCACTGAGTAGCAGTCTGCGAGGGTGAAAGTTGTCACTTCGTCCTTCAGTTCGATTGCTGCTGTCCATGTGGAAGGAGCGAGGGACTGTCCACTGGCGATAGTAAAGTGATTGTTCTGTGCATGTCATCATCTTACTCAGCAAAGGCCTGCACATAGAAGACAGTTCATCAAGCCTATTGTTCACTGATTTGACTGATATGATACCTACTGAACGCTCATAACTTTTAAGTTCAGTTCAATGTACTACATCTTAAACACTTAGATTGACCCTTTGGTGGTCGGCCTAAATTAAGCAATTACACTATTTTTTGATTGCTATATCATTTTGTTGACTTTAAATAGGAAGCTTTCAAGGATTTATCACATTATTGGACTGCTAGATTGCTTTAAAGGTAAAGTAGACATGATTTATTTTGTATACTCTGGATGTTCTTTGACTAAATGACCGAAATATTTAAAAAGATGAAAGTCAAATCTATCTACAGATGGTATATTTTACTACACAAGTTAAAACAATACTAACTTTGCATTCTGCTAGCAGCCCATGAAACTTCTAAATAGTCTTAGTGTCCAATGCACTCAATAGAGGATAATAGTCATTCAGCTTTTCTATATATTTCTATATCATACTATACTAAAAAAAAATACAGTATATGCTTGTTTTACCTGAAGCTGCTTGCCCATGCCACAGACATGTGTGGCAGGAATGAAGTACATCGTGGAAGCCCGCTGCCATCACTGGCTGTGATAATATCGTAGAGGGAACGAGGGAGGAGGACAGAAGGTGGGCGACTGACTCCCCGTGCCCGGGAGCAGCTCAGATGAGGAGAGGGGGCTCTCGGGGACAAAGAGCCAGAGGAGGTGGATTTGGAGTGTTGTCGATGAGACTGGGCAGGGGCAAGCGGATGAGGTTGAGGGTGGGTTATTTGCATTTGGGAGAGGGACTGGTGCTGGGCAAGCGTTTGAGTGTAAGTTTGGGAATTTGTTTGGGATAGTGGCTGATTTTGACTCTGAATTTGGGGTTGCAGCTGGGATATTGGTTGGGCCTGGAAATAACTCTGAAGTTGAGGTTGGTGCAATGTAGGTTGAGGATATGGAAAAGGCTGAGGTGGGAGGGGTTGAAGTTGAGTTTGTGAGTTTGAGGGCGGTTGTACGGTGTCCATTGTCCCTTTCTGGGCGACATTTGGAGAGGTGGTGCTTTGGGCAGGGAAGGGATCTAAAGCGCCGCTGTCTTGGCATGCCTGGAGCTGTTGGCGGCATGACAGAGGGGAGTCCCCTGGAAATGGAAGGAAGAAAAATACAGTAAGAAGAAAACAAAGAAATAATTGAAATATCCCTTAAAACAGCAATTGAGCATTTCACACATTTTAAAATCTCAAAGAACAGTCCAAGTTCATATCATCTCACCATTCTCCTGTCCCTCCTCCTCTTCATTATCTGTACTGCTGAGTTTCTCTGCATCACTCTCCAGCAGGTCACTTCCTGGTCCAGGGTTGTGTGGGGGTTGTGACTCTGCTCTCACTAGGTAAGCAGCCAGTCCTAGCTCTTGTTCGAGTGTGGTTCGCTGAAGGTAGGAGCCGCTTATCACTCTAAGATCACAATACTTCAGTGACCTATGGGAAGAATTAATTCATTGTTTAAAAGACAGATTCACTGCATACATTTTGTGGCTTTCCAGCAAGAAACTATGGTTTTTAATTGTCTAACATTTGATAGACATAAAACCTATTTTTGCTCGGATACATTTATCACTTGGATTTATAGAACATGGAGATTTGGCAACTAGGTGTCAATGTTTTAGGTCAGAGAAGTCATGATTAGGTTGATTGGTTTATGGTCAGAAACCTGTACCTAGGCAATGATTCTCCCAGTGGCTCAGCTCCTGACAGGATCAGGATGCAGGGCAGGGCCTCCAGCTCCAGATAGGTCTGAGGAACCCAGTCAACATCCTGGATTTTCAGCCATGTCTACAGGACAGCCCAAAGTACAGAAGATATACAATAATCAAAGTCAGTGTATCTTTGTTTATTTATTTGTAAAATCATCTATCCATAAAATTATTTATCCTGTATTATGACCTAGAACCCCACCTTGATCTGATCAGTAAAGCTCTGTCCAATATCCAGACCTTGGCTTGGATTTCCCAGTATGATTTCAAAACTCTCCTCTAGACCCAGCTGCCTCCTAACTCTGGACAGCCGTCGATGGGCCCATGCTGCTAGAGCCAAAGAGGGGATCCGCAGCAACACCATGTGACCATGGTGGGCGGGACATTGCTGGGCAGCAGTGAGTAGTGATTGTACAATCTCTAGTGTCTCCACAGATGTGTGTTTGTGGAGATTGTGGGAGCTGGCAATTCTGCCGGATGCAGCCATCAGTGCTACGCAGTAGTGTTGGATCAAAACTGTAGTTCGGATCACAGCACTGTGCAGTTTAGGAAACCTGAGAGAGAGAGAGAGAGAGAGAGAGAGAGAGAGAGAGAGAGAGAGAGAGAGAGAGAGAGAGATTGTAAGGTTTTCTTGCTCTGTTTTTGTGTAGGGTATTTGTGTGTATTTGTGTGTGTGTGTGTGTGTGTGTGTGTGTGTGTTTGTGCTACTTTTCTTCCAGGGCAGATGCCATGCTTTCAAAGGAAGAATCATAACGCATCAGAGGCAGGCTGCTCCCTGAACGGGTTGACTCTAAAAGCTCTGACACACCAAAGTAGCGTGTTTTCTCATGATACAGGTCCACATCCTACACACACAAACATACAATGTTAGGGGTATAATCTCCCAAATGACCTCCAGATATTTGCCACCAGTGTATGTCAAATACAGAATGTGTATCACTCCTGAGACTTCCATCTTACATTACTGAATGCAGAGGGCCAGTGGATCTCATTGTAGGGGCTGATGCGGGTGTACTGTGTCTGCAGAGCGAAGGGGAACGAGGTGACGTGGAGAATTAGGATGTTTGGAGCATCTCTGACCTGACGGGAGTTTAACAGCTGGTCCACTAGACCCAGACCACTGTCTGAGCTACTGTGGGATGCACAACATGAGAGAAACAGAGACTATGAGAAAAAGAAAACACACAAAACTGCAGAAACGTATGATATTTTTCTCACTTCTCTCTGTCACACACACCTATTAATGTCCCAGTGGGCATGGTCATGGACCAGAATATAGAGTGTGTAGGAGTTGCTTTGTGCTTCCTGGATGAGACTGTCAATTCGTGCCTGAGCACTCTGATCCATCTTGACCACATAACGCTCAGCCTCCCGTTGAGTCACACACTCTAACCCCCCAAGCTCCTGAAAGACACCTGAGATATGCAGTCAAAGAGAAAGATGGCGAACATGAAAAAACATCAAGTTATATGCAGTCTTAAATTAAAATGATTGGTCCTGTCACTCCTTTGAAAGACAAATTAATGAAAACAACTGCTGACAAAAAAAGAGTCATGTAACTAACCAGAGTTCCAGAGGTGAAGAACGGTCTGCTGAAATGTGACCTCTGAGGGCGGCACCAAGATTAGGAAGCTGACCCTGTCGAAGGAGCCAAGATCCAGGTTCTGTGTGCTGGAGTCTGCTATGGCACAAACATGGGACAGGAGCTTTCTCGCCACTGCCAGCTGAATGGGACGGACCTCTCGCCACTCTACAGAGTATTCTACACATGTTCAAAAACAGATACATATCATCATACTCATGGAGGAGGAAGGCACATTAAAATACATTCAAATCTCTGACTATACTATTGAATCAAATGATTCCATGGTTCAAAGTAAGACTAAATCAAATGGAGGTCTCTTAACTTAAGAAATGTAAAGTTCATAACTATGAAATCGTATGGTTTACAGCTGTAGGAAACCTAGCATAACCTGTACATGACATCTACCAGAATATAACAGTTAATCTTCTCATCCAAGCACTATTTCAAAGGGCACTTTCCAACCGAGGTGAGGCAAGGAAATGTGTACACCTGTCTACGTCTTACCAGAACAGGTGTCTTTGGGACTTGAAGCTCTGTCTTTAGGGCTGGGTGAGTCTTTTGAACGGTGTATGTGTGAATCCTTTGGACTGTTTGTGTCTTTGGGACTGTGTGTGGTTTTAACACTCCTCTCTTCAGCTGAATCCTGACTACTGGGAGATGGCTCGTTGCTGTCAACAGTGGCGCTATCCAGCAGGGAATCTAAATCACCATCTGTGAAACACAAAGGCACAAGTTCATGTTGGTGAATTATGAATAAAACACACATTAATTTACCTGAACTGTACGGACGTGCATGTTAAAAAGACACTCATACCTTGTCCGAGGCAATTGCAGTGGTGGACGAGTTCCTGGGCAACGCCAGTGGAGAGCTGGTGGTTGATTTCTTTCAGACCCTCGTTGGGGGTGTAAATACTCTCTGCCAAGGCACGACACTGGTGTTTACCTGCAACACACACACACAAATACACTGAATTAAAATTAGCTTTAGCTTTCCTTCCGTTTAATGCTTAGTACAATTTAACAACATTCACACATAGATATGCATGTAAAAACACAACTCCCACCTGTGACTACCACACAGGACTGAGTTTCCTGTCCCGGTGCAGTAACGATAATGACCACATAGTTGGTATTTTCAAGCCGTCCTTCCATTAACCTGCAAAATGTTTGTTGGAGACCTTGTGACAAAGAGCCAATCTTCTCCCCTAACACCACCACACCCTCTCCACAGGACGATGCAGCCAGCTGTGCGAGCCAAGGGAGCTGGCTGGGGGTCAGGGGTTGTTGGCTCTGGGGAGGTAAGGACAGATGTTGGGGAAGCCCAGGCAGGGTGGATGGAGTCTGGAAACACAGTAGAAAAGGATGACCAATGTAATCTGTCTTACTCAGTCTTGTCATCAGTATTTGTTTCTGTAATATGCTGCATGAAGAGGACAGCCCTGTGATGTTAAAAGGCGGGAATCTGAATTTTGTACAGCATTCTATGAGTAAGGTCTCCGCACAGCCTGGAGCATCTTTTCTACTTATATTAGCTTATTGGAATTCTTAATTTTCTGTCTTGAGTTATTTTTTCTCAAACATTCCACAATAGGATACTTCTCAGATGTCTCACCTCTATGCCATAGTGCCTCCCTTGTATTGCTTGTGTTTGAGGCTGCTGGTACTGTCTAATCTCGCTGAGGTGAGACTCCCTCCATGACCTCATGAATATCTGCTCCAAGTCCTCTATTAGGGGAACCTGGTCAGGGCCTTGGGTGAATAAAGGTGAGAGACAAAGAAAAAACGTAAACGTCAGAAGTTTGATTTAGTCATGACTGTCTCCTGTCTGCCTCCTAGTGGCCATTAAGAGACACATCAGTAATCATGAAAGATCAATCACTTGCCTCCTCTCTGCAGACTGACTGACCTGTGTATGAATTCAGCCTTTATTCTGGGAGAGGATTTTACACTGACCTAGCTGAACAAGGTAGTAGACCGTGAGTAGAATCTGCATCTCGGTTGACAATGGTTGAATGGGTGATGGTCCATAGTGCTGGTAGACTCTGGGGAGTGTCTGGGAACTTAGGTAACAACTCTGGAGCAGAGAACTGACAAGCACTTCACTGGCATTTCCAGTCAGCTTAGGGAGTGGGCCATGACCTGTGTTAATGAAAGGTAGATGGATGAAACAGATGAAGACAGTGAGGAGGCTGAGAATAACTTGGACTTGGGGCTGTAGCTCAGGTGGTGGATTTGGTCATTAACCATAAAGTTGATAATTCAGCTGATCCCCACCTCCTCCTTTCCACATGGTCAACAAACAAAACCCCAAATTGCCCCCAATACTCATGGGTGTGAGCGTTCCTTTGGATAACAGAATCTATCAAATTAATGCAATGTAATACATGGATGCAGTCATTAAAGCTGTCACCTGCTGTTGTTATGATACTGGATATAGGTTGAAGGCATAGACGATAGAGAGGTGGATGAGTTGACAGGTGATACAAAGGGATGAAAAGGTTGGAGGTGGAGGGAAAATAAGCTCAGAAACAGCCTCAGGAGTTGACTGACCTCTAACCTGTGAGGACAGGCGAGCTAACCTGGCCATCTGTTGGGTGGTTACTGAAAACCTCACCTGTTCACCTGCTTGAGGAAGTCCAGTACTGACAGCTGATGGACAATAATCACCAAACACCAGGTAGTCAACAATGACTTTGACTGATTAAAACTTTGTAACAGGTACAAATGATTTCAACAAAATGCATTCTATAATGATAATCCCTTATATAATTGGCCATCTGACCTTTAAAGATGACAGGTTGGAGTCTGCAAGTCTGTAACAGCTGATCAGGGATTGTTACAGACAGCCCTGGCGGAGAAAGTGGGGTTAAGGAGGACCCCTGTGACGTACTCAGCAAGGCTGCAGTCTCTGGAGAAAGCACAGAAATATATATATAAAAATGTATATATATATATTCAAATGTACACACAGTCATACACAAACACTGCAAGGAACACACAATTGTATTATTTACACATATCGCATTAAATAAATACAACCAACCACATAATTGTCCCATATATTTCTCTCTTTATGTTTTCTGTCTATAAACATTATGTCTCTTCTACACTTCTTACCTGATCTGGATCCATTTGTGATGACAGAAGCCACTGATGATGTTGTTAAGGCTGATGAAGATGGTGGTGTCTTCATGGTGTTCTCTGGCAGACTGTTGGCAGATGACTCAGGCGACCAGCCCTTGTGTCTCTTTTTTGGAGGTCCAGCATTTGCATGGGACCCTGCAGGATGGAGAATACAATCACATAGCATATCAGCTTAGTATTTTACACTTTTAATGTAGAATAAAAGAATATAGCTGCAGAGTCTTGCGGTTGGAGGCAGTGCAGCTCCCGTACCACACACTGATGCAGCTGGGCACCATCGAGAGCATCCTGACCAGCTGCATCAGTGTGTGGTACGGGAGCTGCACTGCCTCCAACCGCAAGACTCTGCAGCACATAGTGAAGGTGGCTGACTGGCTGGTCAGATCATTGATGTCCCGCTCCCCTCACTGCTGGATATTTATGGAACCCACCTTACCCGCAAAGCAACCAGCATTGTGGGTGACCCCAACCACCCCTCACACAACCTCTTCAGCCTCCTTCCATCTGGGAGGAGGTACAGGAGCCTCCAAGCCTCTACTACCAGACTGGCAAAGAGCTTCATCCACCAGGCTGTAAAGAAGCTCAACACCCTCCCCTCTCTCCCTCCACTCCCCTCTGCCCCCAAGAACTCTGGACTCTGACCCCCCACCCCCCCATCAGGAAAAGCACCAGTCACTTTACAGATCATCAGTGCCCTTAATTGTTTAAATTGCATCCATATTTATATAGTTCAGATATTGCATTACATTGCACATTTTCATTTCCTGTTTTTCTACTTACTTGCACTATTCAGTTTTTTTGTGATTTTGAATTTCTCTTGCACTACTTGGAATTTATTTTATTTATTGTACATATATTTTGTTTTGTTATATTGCACCGTGGGTCAGAGAGAAACGAAATTTCAATTCCTCTGTATGTCTGGCACATATTGCAGAATTGACAATAAAGCTGACTTTGACTTTAATAAAAAAAAAAAAAAAAAAATATATATATATATAGTTAGGGTTAGAACAAATTCAAATATATGGTCATTACTATATACATTTTTTTTAATTTATTAAATGCTCTCCTGCTTTGTATGCAGCTAAGAGATGTTATTGCGGCTCTTGTTTAATACCTGTAACTGCAATTTCATTTGTTGAGGAGATTTATGATTTTTACATTTTTCTACAATTCCTTTTGCTTCAGGAATGATTTCCTGTATGGCAGAGGAGTCCCTTTTCTAATTCTAATACAGAAAATACACTAAATTATGTTTTATGATGGACTTTACCATTATGAAAACAGTTGTATTGTAGTCATACATTAACCTGTCTCTTCCTCTTCTTCTCAACCTCTGTTGAAATGCAGTAATAGGGAAACACATAAAAATTCCACTTGTT
This sequence comes from Eutrigla gurnardus, assembly GCF_963514095.1. NCBI lineage: Eukaryota > Metazoa > Chordata > Actinopteri > Perciformes > Triglidae > Eutrigla > Eutrigla gurnardus. The sequence continues at coordinate 22,134,702 of NC_139915.1, read as the reverse complement.
AAAAGGGCCATGAAAAAAAACAACATTGGCAGGAAGGAAGCTTTTCATTCAGTGAGAGGGAACTTTACAACCCTGTTTAAAAGAGGTGACAGACAGAGGGAGGCAGGCAGACAAAGGACAACCCCCCCAACACACAATGCAGCTGCCTGGCTCCTGTATAGCAACGGTGTTATAACACTAACACACACACACGCAGAGTGGTGCTGGTGGTAGAAGTATCCCCTTTCATCCCTCCCCCTGGGGGGGGGGGGGGGGGGGTAATGACGACAGCCATTTACATGCACACAACAAGCTAGATGAAGGGTGAAAGATGAAATGGACTGAACACTCAGAAGCACTGTACACTACATGTCAACAGTCACCCGTTCATACACCCACACACCTCCTCAGAAAAATAACAATGCGATCTTCAGATTAGAGGATTATGTGCTCTCCCTCTGAGCGATAGCTGCCCAAGATGAGTTACAATATTCTGATAACTTAACCCAGTTAGTTGGTGAGTTATTATATTTGTTTAATAACCATATTAGTTTGGGCATTTTATTTGTAAATTGATATTGAGGAATTTATTGCTTGCCATTTTAAATCTTTCACAGTATGTTTATCAAAAATATATTATGTCTTTGTGTATAAGGAGTGATCATGACATTATCTTTTGATTGATTTATAAAAGTGCTGTCTTGAGAAAATTAACAAGGTGAATATTTCTCACCAGCGTAACAGTGCTGGTAATTTTCCCATAAAGGTTCAAATTACACTGGATCCTTTTCAAAGGCTTTCACGTGTAAAATTGCCAGGACTTTTGTGGAGTGAATGGCATGTCTGAGAGGGAATTTTTCCACAATCAGGATACACCACAAAGCACTGCAGATGCAGATGGAAAAAATAAAGTGCACTAGTTTCTGTTTGGTTCAAAGGTTTTTATGTTTTTGGTGAAGTTTTATAGCATAATGAAAGACACATGAAGACTGGCAAAATATTTAAAAATATAGATTTCCAAAATATTTAACCTAAAAACCCACACAAACTGTAAGTACAATATTAGTAAAAGTATAATAGTATAATAGTATTGCATAGTAACATTGCATGTGGATAACTCAATTCTGATAAATAAGTAAATAGTAATCTTTACCTGTGGCTGAGGGTCTCCCTGGCCCTGACTGATTCAAAGGTGGCTGGGCGATGGAGGGAAGAGCGTGGTTGCCATTTGTCAGCGAGTGGGGAACGTCAGCTATTTGTGGCAAAGCAATCGGGTCAACATTTGATCCTGCTGTTTACAGATTGACAAAAATGAATCAATAACAAAACATTTCTGTGATTATTACATATTGCATTCTTTCTATGTTACTGGTAGTTTAGTGATCTCAAATTATAGTCCATAGTTAGACATTGTAACAATACCCCTTTGGGCCTGAGAATGTAAAACAAATAACCAAGACAAGAATCATGGTATCACCGAAGCACTGTTAGATTTTACATACAGTATATTATATGATATTTCTGTGTTACCTGTGTAGCTGCTAGTTGTGTGTGATGGGTGTGTCAGTGCCATGTTTGGTGGCTGTTCATCTGACATCACAAGCCTTTCTGGGACGCTGGACCCCATCTGTCTCATCCTGCCATCTAAAACACATGATATCCAGGGAGACAGAACATTTCAGTATCTAAGTTAATTTATTCTAACTGTTCTGGGTTTGTACCCCCATGGTTGAATGCGCTTATTGGAAGTCGCTTCAGATAAAAGCGTCAGCTAAATGAAATATAATGTAATGCAATAACATTCATTGTGTGTTTGGGCACACACACAGGTGGGAGCATAATGGAGGCTGTTCCAAGACAACTTTATTAAAAAGTTAACTTTTCTGAGTAATGCAAATAATTCACTTAGATCCATCATCTGATGGAAAAAGAGAAAGTTATCTCTTAAAACAGGTACACTACACCGCTCTGGGGTGTTAGAAGTAAATCAGATGGCCCTGCAGCAGACGAGGCGAAACTGAATGATTGGGAGGTATTTTAGGAATGATTGCATGTGATAGATGGACGCTGTTTCTGTTACATGAACCACATTATTAGAACCTATGATGCCAGTGAAGGTGAAGCTGCACTGGGTTTAACTCAGGTCTGCTCTGCTTTGGTATCAAAAACAGTTTGCCACTGCATAGCGACACACATTTTCCATGAAACGGGCTGAAGAAGTGATCATGTTGCATAAGGCAAACTCCTCAATATCAGAACGTTTGCATGTTTTCAGAAAGATGATCTCTGGTAGCATAATTTCTATTTATTGTAACCACTGAAATACCCAAAGCTTTCTTAGACAAGAATTCCAAACTTCCAAATTCCAGTTAGTCCAGTTAGAGGGTGAGAATCCTTTCTTACATCCCTTTTCATAAGTTGGTTTCCATTCCCATATGATTTTTCATTTGATGGGATACCTCCAGGCTGAGGCCACTGTGTGTACTCTTTAGTTTGACCTTTCACCTCTCTGTAGTCTCACCTTTCACCTAGGTTACTACCTGCCAATCTGGTCAGACTCCTACAGGTATTGCTTCCCAATCAATATAAATGCTTATAACTCTCACCAAAACCATTTTAATGGTTTTGCTTCACTTGTTTCACTGAATCCCTCCACTGCTGAACCGTCAGTGCATGGACAGCACTGCTTTTAATGTGAATAGCATTCAAGGAAAAACCCCAAATCCCCCAAAATGTGTTATCTTACTACGAAAATTAGTCCAGTTGCGCGTGCAATCTCTTACCGTGTCCCCTCCAGCAGATGGGAGCTCCTTTGACCAGCACACCCTGGTTGTTTCGGTACAGATGGTACTTCAAGTGCTTCTGTTTCTTGGGCTGAGTGTTGAGCTTCAGGTTAATGTGGTTGGAGAACTCTGTAAAATAGCGAAAGCTTTTCTCTCCACAGCCCATACAGTTCCCTAAGAAGCCTGGAGGGAGCATACAGAAAATGTAGAATTAGGGTGGGCACATCACCATCTCAACCATGTCGTTAACATAACATGAATAGTTCAACATTAGTATTAGGAGTAATAGTTTCTCTGTGAGTCTTCTGCCTCACCTAGCAGTGCATTGTGACCCCGTTCGTCTGGGAGGAAGCGGCGGTCCACGGCACAGACCAGCATTGTCTCAGGGAGGGAGGTGGACTTCACCCCAACCAACATGAACCCAGAGGGAACATCCATGGGATCTGATGCCAGCGAGGACAGACGCAGGTCCCTGCCTGCCTGACAGAAACCTGAGGGGAGGAAAAGATAGGAAGTTATTTTCACAAAATAATCTGGTAGCTTTTCTTAAGACTTTTAGATTAATTTTCTTATTGCAGCATAAAAAGAGCAAAAATATACACATCATCTTTTATCTGTTGTGTTTTGTGAGATTTCTAGTGCAGGCAAATTATTTCCTCTTCACCACTACATCACAACCAACCACACTCACAAAACTGACCATTTCAAACTGTGTGACTATATATCCAGAATGCAGAATGCCCTTTTTATCATTTGCGTGATCCCCTTTTAAACCTACAGCACATGCATAAGTGAGGTGAACACTAAAACATTAAAAGCAAGCTGTGATGTATATTGTATTACATTGCAACTCCAGGTCAGTGTATTTATTTGAAAATGCAAATTTCCTGGTGCCAATTGCGACAGTAATGCAGTGGACATCTTTAGTAAATGTGGCCATAGGTGTGACATTTGAATATGTGTATTTTATGGATACAAACCATCTGTGGTGCAGCATCCCTCAGGAGGGGGCTTCATCTGATATGGAATTGGAGGGCTGTTAGACTCTGAGCCATCTTCTTCATCTTCATCATCATTTTCTGTACGGCCTGCTGGGAACATACCAAAAACCCATAAGGTTGTTCATGGTGAAGAAGAGTGACAACAGCAGATACAAATGAAAATAGAGATTGCTGACTTCAAATTGGAGGAAACCAACAATTTTACTGAACTTATTATCACACCTTCTGCCTTGCATCTATGCAACCCACCATCATGTGCCAATGGCTGCTCTGTCTCAAGGTATAGCTGTGAGAAGACAGGTCGAGGCACTATGGTGTTCGACCTCAGCGATGCCTCTATGGAGTTATGGAGGACCTCCTCAAAGCGCGTGGTCCGCAGCTGGCCTGCATAAGAGTTCCCCATTTGGGGATATTTGAGGACCTTCATAGAAAGAAAGGGGTGATAAAACAAAGAACTGTAACAATAGGACATATTGTGCATGTTTACAAAGATAGAATATATTGAAAGTCAACCCTCTGACAGTGAGAATAAATGTGCTGCTTAATATTGTCAAGCCTTAGCCACACACCTACGTGTGTGTGTGTGTAGCCACGCACGCACACACACACACACACACACACACACTAGACACGTCCAAATTATGCACATTTGAACAGACACAAACACTGAAATCCCTTGAAAGAACAGCTCCTCACACAGAAACACACATGCACACGCAGACACACAGGTCGACACTCACGTAAACAGTGGATGGCATCTGTCCAGATAGCATGCCATAAAATCAGCTGCACTGACAAAGTCAGGACACCCTGACCTAGACGCCGCACTGTTTTTCTACTTTCTCTCTCTCTGCATTTCTCTCCGGTTCTTCTCTCTCATCTGCTCTCCAACAGATGAAAAATACAAAAAGTACTTCTTTGCATGTACCTTTTCAAAAAGGAAAGTTTAACATAGCATGCATGAATGTATTGTTCTAAGTCAATCTGTTCAAGTTAATATCTTAGTTTCACTCCATTTTACATTCTTTTTGTTCTTAAAAACGTGTTTAAAAAATGTGAGAAAACATTTTCAAAGATATTTGCACAATTATTTCTTTGTTATTATGTCACGAAAGACACCTCACATATTATTAAGGAGATTTTGATAACGTGTATGGAGTTACTCATGTCACTGCTGCCATGGAATCATCGCTGTGACGTAAGCAAGATGTTGAATGAATGTGTAATAAACACGGAATAACTCAAAGATGTGTAAAATGGTAAACAAACTGCATCAGTGAGGTGGGAAAAAACTAGGTTTGTAACGTCAACTTAATCCTCTTTCTCTAAACCTTTGTCTACCCATATGTTGGCTGCTACACACACACACACACACGCACACACACACACACACACACACACAGACACACACACAAAAGACTCTACACGTGACTGACAGACAAACTAGCATGAGACTCCCTGACGGGTCAGCAACTTGCAGACATATTAATGTAAAGACTATCCTGTCAAATTACAAGTGGTACACTGTGTTTGTGCCTTAGTAAGCAGGACTACCAGAAAACATTGAGAGAACTTGTTTTGAGCAGTGTACTGTAGAAACTGAAAGAATAGACCTTGTTGTGAGTAGTAAAACTGCTCACAACAAGGTCTATCAATTATCTTGAATAACCGGGTCATGATTTCTGAAAAAAGATATACTTGTTGAGTTTTTTCATCTGTATTATTTTTGGTGCTTTGAGCACCACAAGCCAAGTGACATATAGTCCTATTATATTTGAGAGAAGGCACACATTTCAATGGTCGATTTGATTTTGGGGTGAACTGTCCCTTTAAAGATAAGATAATAATATGAGACCAATATTTTAAAAACGTATACATTTTTTTCATTAAAGACACACATTTTGAATTTGAATCCCATCACTCAGCTCATACAAATCCAATGACATTATGAGTGACGTAGGCCAGAAACACCGTGGCCATCCTCTGTAGTGAGAGAAGCAATTAGCAGAGCCAAACATACACCAAGCAGTGTCAGAAAACCAACTCTATGAAATGCCCTGAAATTTCAAACATCCATTCTGCTTAACAAAATGATAAACTGAGTGTTGCCCTTTTTTAACTTGCTCAGATAAGCAGAAGTGGTTGTTGGGATTCCTTTTTGAGATGTGTTGGACACACACACACACACACACACACACACACACACACACACACACACACACACACACACACACACACACACCTTACCAGCAGCCTTCTGCTGCAACACTTTCATATGTAAAGAAGCAGTGCAGACTTTTAATGCCTTGCACCACTTTGTAGAGAGACAGAGGACAGAAGACAAAAAGCCCTGTCATAACACAGCCAGCACTGAGAGGAAGTAATCACACCTCCTACCAAAGAGACTCTTTTTACAACCAGAGGAAGAGGAGACAGGGAGGGAAACAGGGAGAAGATGAAAGCAAAGAGGTGTATTCCACCTTTTATTGAATCTTGATGAAAAAAGTTTCTCTGTTAATCGAATAAACTAATTACTTTGTTTTTTTCTATTGCTGTTATATTGTTGTCCCCTAAAGAGGTAGTCTTGTAGATACCCTATATGAATCAATATCAAAGAGAGGATTTTGTATTGATAGAGGGTACATATAATGCAGGTATGTCTACTAATATTAAACAGTGTGTTTTAAAATGGAAGGGTTGTGCTGAAGTACACAAAGGAACCATGTGCTGTGCATTTGAATTGTTCAGTCAAAATATCAATTTGAATCTCTTTATTTTTTTAAGGAATACCTGTTCCTAACAAAATCCAAAAGAGCTGTGGCACATAAAATAAGACATATAGCAGAGATGACAAAAATAAGCTGAATGAAAAACGTTTAATGAAGCTTTGTTGATATTTTCTCTTCCCATCTCCCCCTCCATGCTAGCTCCCTGACATGGAAGTGGGAGATCCTTTCATCTCCCCCCTCTGGTTTTTCTCTGCTTGTCTTTCTTTCAGCCTGGGGAGAGAGACACTATTGTGGTGTTTTATGACCCCTTGGACCCCCTTCCCAGCACCAACACCACCCTCAAACACACAACCTCACACATACAAACCTGAAGTTAGAATCCTTTAAACTCTGAGCCCCATGCTATCCACAGATAATACTACCCCACCATAGCTTTGCCAAGTATTTCAACACTTTCAAGGAGTTCTTACGAAAATATTTTTTCAAGACATTACTGAGTTGCTGGTCTACAAAATCTGCCAAGAAAGACATGTATTTTTTATTAACCTTCTATAAATCAATGTGAGTATGATGGAGTAAAAATATTTTATAGAGGAAATAGTAATAATTTCCAAGTAAAAAGGATAATTTTGTATAGAGGAAAGTGATCGGAAGAGATTTGATATACTGGTTAATGCCCCAACAAATTATCTGTCAGGACAATTCCTGTCCAGCTCCTGGTTAATACATGCATCCCACGGATATACACTATCTGTTTTGAGGGCATGACAGTATTAGTTTGAGGGATGTCTCATGAACACCAGGTCAAAGGTGATTCCACATAACAATATTTCAAGACTTTGATGTTACCTATACTTCTAATGCACATGCACAGCAACATATGCAGATACACACACACACACACTCACACTCCCACACACACACACTCCCATGGGCTCAGGCTCAGTGGACACAAAGGGCTTGTCTTGAGGGGTGAAAGGTCATCCTGGGAGAGGTCAGATAAGAACCCCAGGCTCTTTCTCTGTTGACCAGATACAAATACCAGTCGTACACACACACACACACACACACACACACACACACACACACACACACACACACACACACACACACACACACACACACACAAGCACATGCAGCATCCCGGCTATTCTTTCTTTCTGATCAGTCTGCCAAGCAGGGTTGCAGTCTCCAACCTCGACTCTGGCAACTTCGATAGCTGATCATGTTAGTTAAACACACAACCAGATATGTGTGCATGTGTGTGAGAGGGTGAGAGAGAGAGAGAGATAGAGATAGAGAGAGAGAGAGAGAGAGAGAGAGAGAGGAACATTGAGCAGTGTCAGCTGGTCAATGCTGCTTTCTTTCAGCCCTGAACAGTACAATTAAAAGAGAAAGACTTCCAGCTTTGCAGATACTCTGTGATCACTGCCCCCCCCCCCCCCCAGTCAAACATATGCAAAGGGATGTCAGTTGTACACACACACACACACACACACACACACACACACACACACGCAGACCCTCAGATGGGCTCATCACTGACCAGTGACCCTCATCAAATGTTCTCATTCACAGTTTGCTCAACAGACACTGGATAGATGGCCCGCTAGCCAACTGGCCAACTGTTCAGCCAGCTATTAAACTATACATCCAGAATGGCCAGCAGGTACCCTTCTAATCATTACGTTATATATGTATTGTATATACAGACATACAGATATGCTGTATGTCTGTCTTTTTTGTTTTTCTGTGGGGGTTTTTTTGGGGGGGGGTATCTTGCTCCGTGTCCTTGAGCAGTTTCTTTTCTTCTGCTCTCTCTATCTTGCTCCTGGGGAAACTTGTGGTGTCTACAGGCATGCAAATCCGCTGGTGGACGGTTTTAAACCATTTCAGCTGCAAGAGGTAACACAAACTTCTACTGGATCAAGACGTGAAGTGTTCATACATCTAACTCAGCATTGAATGTAATGAGCAGCATTGGTATAATTTTATGATAAACGTTGTCTGTGCCACCATGCATGGGGTTGTAACCCAGCTATATATAAAGCAAGTGCCTTGGACATTTCTTCTTTTTTTTGGACACCACTTTCTGTCGAAACCTATAGAGGTATAAAAGTAACTACACACAATCACCTATTCTACATATTGTAGTTATGCTACTTGAAGGCAATATACACTTATGTTTTTCTTTTAAACGTTTTGGGAGCCAAGATTGCTTGTCCAAAATATATATAATTTTTGGAAACATTAAATGAATTAATCAATATGAGTTAAGACCTTGTGTAAAATATGTATTTTAGGTATTAGGTTACAACATAAGACTAGGCACAGATAAGGGTTGGCCTGCATTATGACATGGAGGAATCATCTTTTGTTACCGTTTACAACAAGATAAACGGAGTCTGGGACCCCTGGTTGTTAAAAAGGGGGGATGAAACGTGTTTACAGTTATATCTACGTTTATAACACGGCTATCTGTCGTTTAAAGCGTAACGAAGATAAACGTGAACAAAGTGTGAAAGTTTTTTCCAAACTAAACAGCCAAATTTCACTCATATCCTTCAGTTATTATTATTTCCTGTAGCATCAGCAAACAACTGAGCAGGGACAGTGAAGATGTCTTTTCATCTCCAAGAACACAGGGAATGTAACGTGCTCTACCTGCAGAAAACAATATGGTACAAACAACAATAACAACAAGAACAAGAACAAAACCTCTGCGGAAAGGACTTACCTCTACAACACACAGGGACTTCTCTTCATGAAAAGCCTGAAAAAAGATCCAACGTGCTGCCTGTCACCATGTCTACGGCGCGAGACCAACGGCGGGACTGCGTGTCGCGCGTGTCATCACCTCTGATCCTGAGCGAGGAAAGGTCCCTCCCCCCTTCCTCCACAAAGATGGTCCGAGCGGCTGCTTGAGGAATTACATAATGTGGTTGTACTATCGTAATGAACAGGCAACAAAAACTAGTAAACAATTAAAGTTGCAGGATATCAGGCAGGCCTACTGTATTTAGTGGAATAATAGGCTATATGGGGTAAATAGATAACGAATAGGCCAATAGAACCGAATAATGAATGTATTTAGTCAATGGTCTGATGTGTTTATGATGAACATAGCTTTTTGCTTAAAAAAAAACTCTTTGTTTAAGCAGTAGTAGTAGTTGCTTGATTTTGCTTACTTAAAATAAATAAATAATAATAATAGCTCCTAAAGTAATAAGTAGGCTATGTTGATGCATAATTTACCATTTGTTTAATTTATTTATTGCATTTTTTATTTATATGAAAGATTTATATATTGAAGCAAACTGCTGATTTCCATCCCTTCTAGTTAGTGACGGTGTGTTGACGCCATGACGATTGTTCACAGTGTGCTGCACTGAGCCTGTTTTGCAGGTGATGTTAAGTGTTTAGCTCAGGTGATGCAGACTGTGGTTAGAGTTTTGCACATGTAGCTGCAGTTGTGACCGCTGTCGTTTAGCAATTGGAAAAAAACTGTAACTGTGAGTTTAGAGTATATCGGACTCATTTATGGTCATTTATAGATGTTTGTCTTCCTCTACTGGACGAAAAGTGTCCTTGCAGTTTACAAGCAGGAGACTGAGATTCTTTTTCACTGCCACCACATTCACTGTTTAATTTCTGTATGTAGATGGCATACCAACTCATGAATGAGTTTTAAGTTGTCATTATTTGCCATTTTCTATTTCCTAGCAAAGTTATTTCCTGGCAAAGTTAAATACTATTGCTGAAGCCTGATTCTACTGAGAGTGAAAGAGAATCACCACCCGTGTCTTTGTTCTCATCATGGGCAGAATTATGAATTTATGACAAAAATACATCACATCCTCACTGGAGAGACGCAGCGTCACAAATGATAATTTCTCATTCAGCACCTCCCCTCTCTCCCAGGCAATCTGTCATCCTGATGGGACGAGATAGACCCCCCCCCCCCCCCCCCCCCCAACCAAACATGCTCATGTCCCTGTGGCAACAACAGACCAACAAACAGACAGGTGACTAAGTATGAGGTATTAACCCTAATACCATATTTTTGCCATTCACAATCCTACAAAACACAGATGGACTGACAAAAAAACTAATTATGGGTTGGCTTACTGTAGATGAAAGTATTCCTTGAAACTCTGTACTTTGGGGATTGCAGTGTTTTTTCATGTTTATTTCAAAACATCAGATTAACTTGCAAGACTGTTAATTTAATTATCTAATTTTCAAATATTGTCCATCTTGTATATCATATTAATATACCAACACGTTCGACACACCACTTATTTGGAAGGAAATAAGCTGAAATGTTATTATCATAAATTACATTCAAAACATGTAAATAGTTGTGCTAGTGACAGTTTGAACTAAGAAATATAAGTTATAAACTATGAATTATTTACTCATGTTAAATTATGAAATTTGACATCATTGGTATCAAAAAGTAGCAAATATATACGAAAAAAGAAGTTCAATCAGGAAAGACACAAATTGACAGAGGCTTTGACCCTATCAATCAATCAGAGATCTAGTGAGCCTTAGATGGGGCATGGACCACTTACATTTTGTTATGAAAATAATCACTCAAGTCCGCTCCTTTACCTCACATTTATTATACATGGCTCACTCTGTCCCATCCCTCAGCAATGAAATAATGTAGAAGGCTGCTGCTTAGATCTGAGGTTGTTAGTTTTGTATCCAGCCATTGTCGCTTGTCTTGTTTGCATTTAAAGCCTCCTTAGAAAATACTTTATTCATGTGACTGATTTATTTACAGTAACTTGCATCATACTCAGTATCCGAATGTTTTCTCTAGTGAGAATACCATGCAAATCAAATCCAACAGCAGCTGAAATGGTTCATCCATCTGTTAAGATAAAAAATGTAATTTAATTCATGATTCATTCATGATTTTTTGTTGTTGTTGTTGTTAATACCTCTTACTAAATCATAAAATGCAGAGGATGTTTATTGAATGCATAACCGTTTCCCATTGTGGTGCTCCCTCCTAATTACAGCTTACATTTTTGTCACTGGGAATCTCATACTTCATCCTTTCCGCTGCCCCAACTGGGCAGTGCCAATCTGTACAGTGGCATAGCCATGCCACGCCAACACAACATCCCCTGATGGGAGAACAGGTGTTGGACAGGGTCCAGTGGAGCAGAGCGGAGCGGGCTGCCATGATATATATGATGAACTGGCCAGCACTGTATCCTCTGGCCCGTGGGAGGGGGGACCCTGCCATTTATTAAGTGTGTGTGTGTGCGCGCGTGTGTGTGTGTGTGTGTGTGTGTGTGCGAAAATGTTCTGTGAGGGCAGCAGCAGTAAAACAATGAGCCCCAACAAAACTGACTGGGAGAGCCAAAGACCCAACAGGGAGGCAGGCACATCGAGAAAATCCCTCAATAAAAAAACGGTTTATTTTAGCTTGAAGTAACTCGAAATTCTACATTCCATATAAGACATAACGTTTTTACATTATGTTCCAGGATATGAGACATCGAGAGGCCATATTAAAAGACTGTAAAGTTTTGGCTTATGTCCTTTTATATTTTGTATACATTTTCTAATGCATTGTCTCTGTCAGCACTGCACTAAAACGGTTGTACAGATATATGTTAATATGAACTTTAACTTTATTAGATGAAACATCATTTTCCCTCAATTTTGGGAGGCCTTAAAACAGTCCCGTTTCTGTTTCCTGACTCAGACTTTAAGCAACTGGTTTATTGTTCTTTTTTTACATCAGTTTCTTAAGTCCCTTTACTGCTAATTTTACAGCCAATATGACACTGGATATGATGATTTGTTCAGTCGCTGTGGAGCCATATTGGCCTAGGCAAGGCTTGTAGTTCCTGTTAATGGGTCGAATATAATATTTTATGTCCCGTTGCTATAGCCACGGTGCTTAACTTGTGATGTAAAAATAGTCAGGCCCATTCATTTTAGTATAAATACTTCACTTCGCTTCAAGACACAGACTGAGCTGTATGTAAAACATGTCTATTTGAATGTGCCCCGGCAGAGGGAAAAGGTATTGCTACTTTACACATAATGTGGCCCAGGTCGTTTGGCTGAGAATAATGGCGGTTTCGCTGTAAAGCATATCACTTTCATTAGGTTTTTACACACTGGTCGTGCCTAACTGGAGATGCACTTGTCTGGACACACACACACACACACATGCATGCATAAATTCACACACATAGTGCACCCACACGCAGGCACCCACACACAGGCACCCAAACACACACACACACACACACGCACACATATCCATCTCTAAAGTCATTAAATCCCTTTGAAAAGAGGCCTCATTTGAGGGAAGCAATACAATTTTTAATCATTTTATTACCAAAAGAGTATTTAACAAGTGGGTAATGAAACGCCAAAGGCAGGTTAGCTGAGTTTAACCTTCATAGAGGAAGCCATGTATCACATGCTGCCCGAGGCATGGTGGGACAGAAATGTCATCCTCCATTATCCACCATACCTGAAGTGTGGCGTAGCGCGGCTGGCAGGCAGGCGTCTCGCTCTGCAAGGCCGAGGCTGACGGGAAATTAGGGGGAATTCAATTAATGGACGTTTTTTACGCACTAGGGAGAGGGCACAGCTGCGCACACACACACACACACACACACACACACACACACACACACACACACACACACACACACACACACACACACACACACACACACACACACACACACACACACACACACACCTTAATGCGTGATGCACACACACTGAACTAATCTAAAGCACTTGTGAATGCATGCACGTGTACCTCAAAGCATATCCTACACTTCTCACACTGTGATGGGACAGGAGAGCTGGAGGTCCACATGTTCTTACAACCTTACAATTTTTTGTAATTGCTTCGTCTCTTTTTTTACCTCACTTTGCTACTTAACTTTCCATCTTCCTCACTCTGCTTGTACAGTTGTTTCTGTTGAATCCCCTTCTCTCTCCACGTCTCTCCTTGAAGAGATAGTATAGCAGGGCCGCTCCACTGCGTTTCCCTCAGCAGGTCAATTAAGGAAAAAATGAGGCAGTGAGGGACACTCTCAGTCTGTCACCATAAAAGAACCATACCTACCTACCTGCTTGCCAATTGCTCATATAATATACATTAAACTACCCTGCGGTGCGAGTGCAAGTCGTGACTGTGACTGTGTGTGCATGTGAGAGGAGCCAGAGGGTGCGAGAGTCAGGTAGAAAAGCAAAAAGTGTGGGGTTGAGTCATATATGTACTTTTTTTTTTTTTTAAAGGACAAAAAAAGTGGTATTTCCAGGAAAGCAATTATCAAGTCCTTACTGAAGGGAAAGTAAACCAGCCACCTCTGATAGCACCAAATACAGGCCCATACATTACATCTCGCAATTTGTTTGACACACAGGAATAATTTATGGCTGATAACAAAAAATACTCTATTTTCAATAACAAGCTTCCGTGGTACTTAGAGGGACTGGCCCCCAAAGTTAATTGAAAAGTGTCCTGGATCTCATTTGCATAAGAAACACATTTAAAGGTGAAAAATTATAAATAAATATGCAGCCACCTGTGAAATATGGCTTTTGGCCTGCTGGTCATTTATAACTTTGCCTTTAATTATGTGACAGGCTGGGGTTCTGCAGCTGTAATGAGAGGCTGGAGTGATGGAGAGGAATGTGTGAGAGACAGAGGGCTATAGGTCATTTACTGTCTGAACAGACAAACATGCATGCAGATGGACACAGATGGACAGATGCACACACAGGTAGAGAGATATTACACACACACACACACACACACACACACACACACACACACACACACACACACACACACACACACACACACACACACACACACACACACACACACACACACACACACACATTGAGCTCATCCAATCAAAACATTTCTGATTCAAAACATGACCTAATGGGAGTGTGTGGTTACAGTAGATGTGGATAGTTTGGCCTTCATATTATCTCAATTTAAATATCAATAAAAAACACATTCTGGTGACAACAGACATGTGTTCCTTTTTTGTGCTCATAATTAAAAATAAACACTGTAAAGCAAAGAAAAAAGTTTAAAAACAAGGGGGAAAACATTGTCATACCTTGTCAGTTCCACTTCCCAATCCAATACGCTAAAATGCAATATTATTTATAAAAGTATATTCATCTTTTTCCCTAATTTCAAAATGATCTGTAGGCCTAATTCTGCCTTCCCTGACTAGCATTTTATCGTGTAATGATTCACTAATTTACTGCTTTTTTAATTTTCTTTTTCAAAACCACTAAAGAAAACATCCAACATGTATTCGTAGACATTAAGTGTCACACGTGTTAAATCAAGTCAGGCAGAGAGACAGACAGGTAAGCACTGCAGAGCATCAGACAGATAGTTAGACAAAAGGCTGGGTAGTGGATATGCAGCGTGTGGCACTCTCTCTCTTTCTCTCTCTCTCTCTCTCTCTCTCTCTCCCTCCTTCCCTCCCTCCATCTCTTTTATGCATAAAGAAAACAGCTTGCGTTGCCCTGCAGGTACTACCAGAGCGCTGTGCCGCCACGCACCGCTTTCACTTTCACCTTCACACCTTCTCTGCGGTCACTTCCCGGTAGAGCTTGTGTCGCAGCAGCAGCACTTCCTGGGGTGTTCTTTCTCTCTCTCTCCTCATCTCCTTCTTTTAACCCCCTCTCTCCATCTCTGAGTAGAAGTAGGGAAGGATGGAGGGAGGCACAAGCATGGCCCGGCCCGGCACACTAAGTCCTATTATAAGTGGAAGAAGGCGATTTCACCATTTCACCCCCCAGAAATATTACAAGATAGAAAAGCAAGCAGGGGCTAATCCCTGGGATGAAATTAGCAGCGGAGGGGTTGGATGGAGGGACGATAGAAAGGGGGGTTGGGGTGGGTAGCTGAGCCCAGCTAGAGGCAACTCGTCCACAGGGATAATTACAAGATGCTCCCGGGATCTGTCTGTCTGTCTGTCGGCTATGCTGGGTTGGCCTTCATTTTTGATGGCTCTATTTTCAACAAGGGGGACTAGTTCTCTCCCTGTCTCTGAAAGTGTTTGTGCGTGTGTGTGTGTGTGTGTGTGTGTGTGTGTTTGAGAGAGAGAGAGAGAGAGAGAGAGAGAGAGAGAGAGAGAGAGAGAGAGAGTGTGTGTGTATTGCCCTTTCTTTCTGTGTCTCCAGTGCCTCAGATACATAGTAAAAGCTATTAAAACTGAAATTGTTCTAGGGCCTGTGAGCGAATGGGGGAGAGAAGCGACACACTCAACCCCCATGACAGACTGTTTAATAATGGGTGGACTGTGTGTGTGTGTGTGTGTGTGTGTGTGTGTGTGTGTGTGTGTGTGTGTGTGTGTGTGTGTGTGTGTGTGTGTGTGTGTGTGTGAAGTTAGCGTATGCCCAAACTGGCAAATCTGGTGTTAATATTTCAAGCTGCACTTTCAAACATATTCAAACTTGGATACTATGAAATTCAAGTTTAACTACAAGAATCAAACATGATCTTTCAGAATGTAGCTAAACTTCAGAATCAGTTTGCAGATTGGCCTGAAAGAAAGAAAGCTTTGTTTCCCCAAAAATATTACAATATACAACACATAATACAATTAAGAGTTACAGCAGAAACAGTGAAAGATCAGCTTATTTTAATTTCCCGACATTACAGGTATTGAGTGAGTACCCCACCCCCCCGCCCTCCCCCCTCTCTGGTCAGCGGTGGGAGGTGAGCATGGCAGCAGAAAGCTTTGACCAGCACACTGACCCCTCTCTAGGGAAACAATGACTTTGAGATCGCTGGAACAGAGACCCACACACACACACACACACACACACACACACATACAGACACACATGCACACACAATGAAGAATGGAATGAGCAAACTCATTCATCACTTTAACATAACAGGCTATTGTAGGAGCTCGCAAAATAGTAGACAAAAGCTCAAGCAGTTGCACTTAGGCCAATGGCTGCATTCACTCAGCCAAATATGTACACACGCAGGCAGGCAGGCAGGCAGGTAGGCAGGCAGGCAGGCAGGCAGGCAGGCAGGCAGGCATGCATGCACGCACACACACACACACACACACACACACACACACACACACACACACACACACACACACACACACACACACACACACATGCAAGCAAATAATGTATATCTACATGCAGTTCAGTGCATTACACTAATCTAAAATCTCTTTGAAACTTTTATCTTAAAGTACCTTATTTATAAAACCATGTAAAGAAACCGTGGTAAATAGCATAATTGTCATATGACCTTATTTGCTCTCACTGCATTTATACCAGCCAATAGTAGAATCTATTGCATAAAATAGCCTCCTGAAATCAGGAAGCCTAAACGGTTTCCCCAGTTGATACACATGAACCAGAACAGCAACTTACCAGAGTCAGGGACTTCATATATTAATCTTCTTGTAAAACATACTTCAGTTTTATTCTTCTAGCAGCCCATCATTCCTAGCTTAAGTTTTATACTGAGTACTTTTCATTCGATAATTTCGCCCCTTTTAATGTATTAAACTGAATGAATTTATATTGAATTGTATTTGTGTTGACACTAATCAAACAGCACATTACTGGGTGCATACCTGTGTGACGTGAAGAAATGTTTGTCTCTTTTGAAACCAACAAATGAGAGTGAGATTTGAGTTGCAGCTGAGGTGGACCTGTAGATGGCGCTCTATACCAGGAAATGACAGAGGACTTTGATGGAATGGGGACCGGGGTGCAGAAAAAAAAATGGATGTGCGTCTGTGTTTTTGAGAGAGCGAGGGGGAGGAATAGAAAAATAGAGCAAGCAAGATGGAAACTGTGTTTGTGTTAGAAAGAGACAGAAAAAGAGAAACGAGGAGAGAGAGAGAGAGAGAGAGAGAGAGAGAGAGAGAGAGAGAGAGCGAGAGAGAGAGTTGTACAGTACCTGATGTTACAGAATAGTCTAATGACCGTCCTTCTTTGTCTTTGAGCTGGCAGACAGAGTCATCCAGCACATTCAGCACCAGAATAGCTACAGAACAACCAGGCATAAAGTGAAGTTATAAACAAAAAAGAGCACACTAGATCATCGAGACAGGCAGAGCCAGGATGACATTTTCCTTCTGATAACTGCAACCTCTCACATAACTCACAAATTCATCGAAATTCTTGCTCTGTGGGTTCGATTTGTTTTAAAAGGTGCTGTTTTACTCCTAAACTTCTATTAAGTACGTGCAGCTAAACAGAACAAGCTGAATGTAAGACTATAGCAGATTTACACCTTGAATTATGTTTTTTAAAAAAAGGCCGAGAGGTAATCTTTTTTTTGCACATACAGAATTTGGGGGTAAAATTAAAGCTCTGGGTTAAACAGCAAGATCGTCAGATAGTGTTTGATATTTTCCCAAAAAATCCAAATTACTTCTTTTTATCGAAACCGTATCAGTCAAGCACATATAAAAAATAAATGGAGAATTGTGAATTGTTCTACAGGAACTATTCATATAGAAAGAGCACCTTACAGGTGGTGTATTTGTCTTATGATGTCACCACATCTAACAGTGTGATTAGTAAATTCAGTCAAGGTCAGGTGAGTAATTGGCATGGTGGTTGCAAGCAGCAGTGTCACATTTTGTTATGCGTACTTACATTGTAATTACACTGTAATTACGGAGAAAAAGAAAGCGGTAAAATTGCCGTGTTACTAAAGAGAATGTGCTGACTACAGTGATTTAATTTTTTGTCACGTTGCGTCACATGAAAATATAATTTCACGACAATCATTATTGGATATTTCAAGAGCAATTACACATCAAATGGCATGTCACAAGCAATTTCCCCTTTTAATAATTGTGGATAAACATTTCAAAACATGCCATGACTGCCTCTGTCTAATTATGTGATTCGTTGAATCACACAAATGTCGTTTTTTTTTAATCCATCTTTTAAATTAAGATTTTTTTTCTGGGTGTATCATAGTGGCAATGACGTTCATCTGACTGGGATTCCAGCATAAACATAGAGTTACAGATGTGACCAAATAACATGTGCAGGGCTGCGATCTTGACAACGACCTGCATGTTGCAAAAGCATGCATGCATAGCCAAAATTCCGCAAATAATAAAACAATGGACAAACATCTAAAACAAAAAGATATATTTATTTATTTATTGTTTTAATTTTAATTAATTATCTGGCTGATAATCCATGCACAGATCATGAGAAAGACATTTGGAATTTCGAATTTCTCCACATTTGGTTTGCATAAAATATACATATACAGACATTATGGATGTTAGATGCGTTGTCTTTTAAGAATTTAATCACTGATTAAAAAATGCAGAACACTTTAAGACCATATGCTCTCTTATTGCAGTGATAATTTAATAGTGGCTGCAGATGCATGATCGCGTGTGTCCTAACCTGCATTGAATATCAAAAAGGTGCCCTTGACACTCAGCCTTTTTATTTTGATGCTTTCTGTACTTATTTAATTGAACCTTTTTGAGATGTATTCTCTGTTCTGTATCAGTTTAGCAGCAGGAGAAGCAGGCATGGTGTCATATATACAGGATGGTAAAAGGTACACTATTTTTCCTTTTTCACAAACAGTGTGGTTATAAGTATTTAAAATGAGCAATAATCCCATTCTTCTTCAAATAATTATAGAAAACCCCTTCAGACATTGTTAATTGTTTTCATACAATAATATAATTTACATGATATTGATGAAATCATACACAGCTCTTATTATTCCTGTTATGTGGTGTGTGTGGGTCCACAATTAAAAGTAGAACATTTTACATTTTAATCTTTCATTGTTGTAGAGTAACTTATTTTATTTGCTGCCTCCAGGGAGGTCAGAGGAAAAGGTTAACTATGAAATGGCACCCATGGGAACACGGAAGGTCCAGTGTCTTGCTCAAGGATATATTACAAAAGGGAAATTGCCTACTAAAAACATGAACCCAAACAGACCCTCAACTGCCGTGAAACATTTGTGAAAAAACCTGTAACATATGCTGCATATGCACATCATTTTCAAATAATCATGTTGTGGTAAATGAAGTGCTTTCCCTGAACAGAGAATTTTGTTGTTGTGTATTGAAAGTGTCATAAAAATATGCAATTTAAAACGTGTAAGGATTCATATTTATCTGCTATTAAATAAGTTCCCAATGCATAGCAACAACAATATGTTATAATTTTAATTCCCTTCATCTTATTTATAGTTCAAACAGGCTTTGACTTGACCATCATCACCTTCATACCCCCTCAAGGTGTCTCTCACATGAAGAGATGCACACACACACACACACACACACACACACACACACACACACACACACACACACACACACACACACACACACACACACACACACACACACATACACACTCTTTAGCACTCACAATTTTACTGTTTAGCATGTCCCACTCAGCAGTGTATGAAAATAAAGACAGTGCCCTTGACAACGACGCTCCAATGTTGCGAGTCCACGTTGTTTTTCCTTTTAAGTTTTCTGATAAGACGCTTTTGCAAAACTACGAGGCTGTTCATAGACAGTGATCCTTACGTGTGGACTTTGTCAAATGACATGTAGAATCCTGCCTTTTAGTTTAAATTTAAAAACTTTCCTTTGTTTTCAATACAATGTTGAATATTAACTAAATCCATTTACTGTTGAATTCACTAAATACATTTGTATTATTAGGTATGTTAAAACAATGTTACACACAACATTTCAGCCAAATAATTCACCAACAATTGACTGCAGTGTTAGATACTGATTTTAAGATTAAGACCAAAATTAAGCTACAGAAAATGAAACATAGTACGTAATAATTCACAAGATTTCATTGTGGTGATTATTTTCATAAATTATCCGTGCCACATTTTTACAATACATTAATTTGTATCAACTGTGCTGATTAGAGTAAGCATGATTTATTTTGTCAATATTAATATATTTTGTATTTTATTTCAGGTTTTTGTCATATTATTTTTTGAATTATGTGATAAAAAGTATTGATATACTTAATGGGCATACAGCCACACATGCTCTCTCTATCTTCCTCAACGCTCTGACTTTGTTGTGTGGGTAATAGTTCCTAACGGTTACAACTAATGAATTGACCAGCCTCGGGGAGGTATATATAAACCTATTAGCTTTAATAAAGTCAGAGGTATAAAATTACTCTCTGAGGTATTTTACTATACACTTAGTACTCTCCCAACCTAATAATACCAGCTTCTTTTCCAAGTACATTGTCACACACTTTGATTGCATTCTGGTGTCTGTCTGCACAATTATTTTCAATTCAACCACTTAGAGGACAGAGGGGAGAGAGAGAGAGAGAGAGAGAGAGAGAGAGAGAGAGAGAGAGAGAGAGAGAGAGAGAGAGAGAGAGAGAATGAGAGAGGGAGAGAGAGAGAGAGAGAGAGAGAGAGAGAGAGAGAGAGAGAGAGAGAGAGAGAGAGAGGTGGTGTGTCCCTGCTTTGAGATGCACGTAACCTCAGAGTCAACTAGGACATGCAGAGAGATGAAGGCAGCAGGAAAGGGGGAAGAACAGGTATTTAATAAATAGAAAGAAATGGAGAGTAAGAATGTGGAGGGACTGATGACGAGAGAACATGACAAAGGAGAGATAGAAAGCAAGAGAGAGTCGAGGATACGTGAATTCCCCCGATTTAGCTGAGTATGTGTATGCATGCTCATTTGGCTGCCTCCTAATCCATGATTCAATTTCCAGTCTTTAAACATGACGAATTACATTCCTGTCCTCACCTAATGCTTTTAACACATCCCTATAAGAGGCCTTAATCAGGTGAGATGGGCCCCAATGCTGCTGGCTACACACACACACACACACACACACACACACACACACACACACACACACACACACACACACACACACACACAACCACATATAGGCTGATTAGCCTAGCCACGGTGCTAGCCTCCCTGGATAAGCCACCAGGTGGATAATGTGCTGCTTTAGCGCCTTAATTACGCCATAATCTGTTCAGTGCCTCAACCCCCTGCACAGAAGGACAGAGAGAGAGAGGGGTTTGTGGAGGTGTGGGGTTGGTGGGAGGTAAGGGGGACTGAAAGACAGGACAGGAGAAGAGTGGGTGGAAGCAAAGGGAGTTGTGAGAAGGAAAGGAAAGAGAAGCCTGGAGGCACTCCGCTTCTTAACCTATACCTCCTCCCCCCTTGTCTCATCTCTAAAAAATCTCTGGTCCTGCTGCTGTTTCACCTGCTTGTAACGTGTCTTTCCCTCTTTCTCTCCCTACATGTTTCCTTTCTTCCAAAATTACTTCATACACCTTCCCCAGACACACTTTGATTTTGTTGCCTAACACACCTCAGAGCTCAAGTCTCTGGCCAGTCTCCCTCTCCTTCTGTTTCCTGTGCGTCTCGAAGCCCTACTGTATTTCATGTCACCCTCCCTCTCTCTTTCTTTTCATCCCTCCAGCACCCCCACCCCACCTCCCCCGGCTATTCTCCCTCCATCCACCTCTCTCCTTTAGTTGCTGTGTGTCTCAGTATCTCGGGTCCTCCTGCACACTGTACCTGTCACTGTGCGCAGCCCTTTGACAAATCACGTGAAGGGCAGACTGAGTTTTGTAGGACGAGACAAAGCTTAAACATATGGCTGCGGTGTCCCCAGGTGCTCCGCTGTGTGCTGCATCCTAGTCCCTGGGAGTCCTTATATATAACATTAGCTACCTGTCTGTCTACAGGTTAGCTGCCTTTTAGTCTGTCTGTTTCTGTGTTTTTCTGTCCAGACACGTCTGAGTGTCTGTCTGTTTGAGATGCATAACTATGTGCGTTACAACTGTTTTTCTTCAACCTTCTGTCTCTTTGGCTAGTTAACAATGACCAGACATCCCAGGTTGTCTGGGATCATTTTGGTCTGGATGTGCGTGTCCGAAGCTCCGACAAATGTCTGAAGAACACTTTCATGTCCCAGGTTTCAACAGTCACGACAAAACCATCCTGTTTTTTTTTTACAAAAATTGGATTAACTATATTATGCTTGTTATATGCAACACATCTGAATTCAACATTGATTTGTCTGTATTTGTGTGTTAATCGATCAAAGTGTTCAAAGTGTGTGTCGAGGCTACGGAACTCTTTCACACTCTCAGTCAGTCATTAGTAAAGAGCTGCAGGATGCCTACTGCTTCCTTCATGAAGTTGCAAAAATGCTGTTCTGCACACATTGCGAGAGTAGCCTAAATGTTTGGTTTCACACAGTGGACATGCTGATATAAAAGGTCAGCAAGCTTAAATGTAGCCTACATGTGTAATGAGTTGCAAAAGCATAGTATAGTCTTTTGTTATGTTATGACCGTTAATGAGGTTCAAAAGATCAAACACACAAGGATAAAAACCATATACAGTGGCAAGTATGTGAACCTTTTTGAATTTCATGGTTTTCTGAATAAATGTGTCATAAAATGTAATCTGATCTTCATGTCTGAAATAAAAATATGACATTTTTTTAAGTTTCATTTTTATGTATTGAGACAAAAAAAAATCATAGTGCTTGTGGAAAAAGTATATGAACCCTTGAGTTAATGACCTCAAAAAAGCTAATTGGAGTCAGGTTTTAGCACACCTGGAGTCTCGTTAAGATGATAAGTTTGGAGGTGTGGACTACAGCTACTTTGACCAATAAAAACCCCTCGAACTTTTGGAGTTTGCTCTGCACAAGGAAGACACACTTATGTGAGCCATGCCTCGCCAAAAAGAGCTTTCAGAGGATCTACGATCAAGAATTGTTGATTTACATAAAGTTGGCAAGGGTCACAAAGTTATTTCAAAGACTTTATAAATTCACCAGTCTGCAGTTAGGAAAACAATCTATAAATGGAGACACTTTGGGACTGTTGCTACTCCACCAAGAAGTGGGCGCCCAGTCAACATGACACAAAGAGCACAACAAAGACGTATCAATGAGGTAAAGAAACAACCCCGAATGACAGCCAAAGATTTGTAGGCATCATTGGAACTGGCTAACATCAATGTTCATGAGTCTACAATACGTAAAACATTAAACAAGCAGGGAATCTACAGCAGGACACCATGAAGAAAGCCACTGCTTACTAAAAAGAACATTGCTGCACACCAGAAGTTTGCAAAAGACACTCCACAGTGGTATTGGCAAAATGTTTTGTGGTCTAATGAAACTAAGATTGAACTATTGGAAAAAGTACACAGCACTAAATATATTACATTTACATTTTGGGCATTTAGCAGAAAAAATAGAAGCACGTGTTAGGTAAGTGACTCTGTTTTCCTGACATTGGTTGGGAGTTCGTTCCACCACTGAGGTGCCAGAACAGAGAAGAGTCAGGACTTTGCTGAGTGACATTTGTTTGATTTCAGCGATGGTGGTAACAGCCGGCCAGCTGAAGTAGAGGAGCAAAGTGCTCGCGTCGGGGTGTGTGGTTTGACCAGTGTAGATGGGTGCCGTTTCATTGATGGCCTTGAAGGTCAGTGCCATTGACCTGTGGGTGTCGGAGGTTGGGGGAAAAGAGAGGAATAGCTGGGTGTCATCTGCATAACAATGGTAGGAGAATCCATGAGATGTGATTACAGAGCCTAGTGATCCGGTGTATAGTACAGAAGCGGTCCTAGTATTGAGCCTTGAGGGACACCCGTTTCCAGAGAACAGGGTTTGGACATAGAGCCATTCCATGTGACCTGAAAGGTGCGATTTGTCAGGTATGATGTGAACCAGGTTAGAGCAGAGTCAGTTATCCCAAGTTTAGCCAAGGTGGAGAGGAAGATTTGGTGGTTGACTGTGTCAAATGCAGCAGATAGGTCGAGGAGAATGAGAACAGAGTGGGATGAGGCTCTGGCGTCTTGCAGGGACTCAGTCACTGTGCGGAGAGCCGTCTCAGTGGAGTGGGCAGTCCTGAATTCTGATTGATTAGGGTCAAGGAGGTTGTTCTGTGAGATATAGGATGACAGTTGGTTGTAGGCGGCACGTTCCAAGGTTTTAGAGAGGAATGAAAGAAGAGATACAGGTCTGTAGTTTCAGATGTCAGCAGCGTCTAGGGTGGGTCTTGAGAGTTTTAGAGTGGCTTCACTGTAGCTTTCTTAAAAGTCGCTGGAATGAGACCTGAGGTGAGGGAGGAGTTGATCAGGGTGGTGAGGAATGACAAGATGTCGTTTGAGATGTCTTGGAGAAGAGAGGAGGGAATCGGGTCAAGGGAGCAGGTGATGGCACGGTTAGACGTAACAAGTGCGTGGACGTCTTAGAAGTGAGAGGGCTGAAGCTGGTAAGGCCATCTGAGTTGAGAGTTGGGGGAGATGTTTTCTGGGAGGGTATAGGAGTGAATGAGGAGCTGATGTCTTTTACTTTCTTGGTAAAGTAAGTTGCAACGTCATCAGCAGTGAGGGAGGAAGGAGGGGGAGGGGTAGAGTTTCCGGGGGTTGGAGGCGGAAGAGTTGATCCTTGACAGGTAGAAGGCAGATTTAGCTGCCGAAACATTTGAGGTGAAGTCAGAGAGGAGGTGGTGGTAGTGAGCAAGGTCCTCATCCTGGCCTGATTTCTTCCATTTTCTCTCTGCCGCTTGCAACACTGATCTGTTGGTTCGCAGAGATTCGGACAGCCAGGGAGGGGAGGGAGATGATCGTGTTGGTCATGAGGTGAGGGGACAGAGAGCGTCCAAAGAAGAGGAGAGTGAGGACATCAGGATGGAGGAGGCTTCCTCAGTAGGTATTAGGGAGAATTGTTCTGTGGATGGTAGTGAGGAAAGAACAGTTGAGGAGAAAGCGGAGGGAGAGAGGGATTTCAGGTTGCGGCGGGTGGTGACAGTACGAGGCGCAGAGGGGAGGGACATGGTGTACTTCATGGGGAGAGAGAAAGTCACAAAGTGGTGGTCAGAAACAGTGAGCGGGGTAACAGAGAGTGCCGAGATGCCACAGGATCTTGTGAAGACAAGGTCAAGTTGGTTCCCGGCCCGTTGAGTGGGTGGACAGGGGAGAGTGTGAGGTCAAATGTGGAGAAGAAGTCAATGAATTCAGATGAGTGCAGCTTTCCTGGGTGGATGTTGAAGTCATCGAGGATGACGAGT
This sequence comes from Eutrigla gurnardus, assembly GCF_963514095.1. NCBI lineage: Eukaryota > Metazoa > Chordata > Actinopteri > Perciformes > Triglidae > Eutrigla > Eutrigla gurnardus. The sequence continues at coordinate 22,109,084 of NC_139915.1, read as the reverse complement.
GGTGTGCCATCATCAGGGGAGCAGCTAAGGAAGGCATCCATCTCATCTAAAAAGTCACGGAGAGGACCGGGTGGGCGATAGATCACTATGATGTTGAGCTTGAAAGGAAGGGTGACAGCGACGGCATGGAATTCAAGTGCAGATTGGGGTAGGTAGTCCAGGGGAAGGACCTGGTAGGACCACCTGGGTGAGATAAGGAGTCCAGTTCCTCCCCCTTGACCTGTTCATCTTCGGGAGTGTGTAAAAGAGTAGGCAGTTGAGAGGGCAGCTGGAGTGGCAGTGTTTTCTGTGGTGATCCAGGTCTCTGTAAGGGCCAGGAAATGGAGAGTCTGCAGGGAGGCATACGCTGAAATGGTGTCTGCTTTCTTGACTGCAGACTGGCAGTTCCGTACCGATGGAGAATGGTGGGTAGCAGAGATTGGATGGGTAGAAAGGGCACGGCATATCATCATGAAAATATCATCCCAAACGTAAAGTATGGTGGAGGATACATCATGATTTGGGCCTGCTTGCTGCATCAGGGCCTGGCCAGTTTGGAATCATTGAGGGGAAGATGAATTCCCAAGTATATCAGAAGAGGAATTTTGAATGTTGAATGTGTGTGTTCAATAAAGACATGAAAGATCAGATTTCTTTTGCGTTATTATTTTAGACACATTATGTTTGTCAATACCCTTGACTTAGATGAAGATCAGATCACCTTTTATGACAAATTTATTCAGAAAATGAATGAAATTGCAAAAGGTTCACATACTTTTTCTTGCCACTGTAGCTGCAAAGGGTGGACCGACGTCATATTAAACCCTGTGGATTAAGAATAGGATGTCACTTAAATTCATATGCAGGCCAAAGCAGGTGAGCGAATACTTTTGACAATATATATATATATATATATATATATATATATATATATATATATATATATATATATATATAAATATAGGGGTGTGCATTGGCACTGCCCTCACAATTCGATTTGATTATGATTCACAAAGTAACGATTCAATTCAATTCGATTCTACGATGCATTGCGATGCATCAAAATTCTACTGCACAAACAAGGCAAATTTTTCATCAGTCATGAGGCAATACAAGTAGTCAGATATTGAACAATGATGTTATTCGCTGCTGTGTGTGTATTATCACTCTCTTGTATCTTTGACATAAATGTCATTAAATAAAATAAAATTGAATGGTACAAGGATATGGCATTTTCAAACCTGAAAAAGAAAACATAAATAACTGCTTTCAGTGCTTTGAAGAAATGTTTCTCTTCTCCCTGCTTTGATCATATTCACTGAAACTGACACTATGCTCCAATAGAACAACATAAATCATCCAGTTTTAGAAAAAAAAAAACGCGCCTCTACGTGCACGTAGAGCCTGTTGTTTGTTTTGCGCCCGTATCATCCTGTCCACTCAGCGCAGTTCACAGTTCGTGCACACGCCACAGATCCCACCTCCCCCCTCACGCATGTTACAAGATCACAGGCACACGCCTCAAACTAGGCATACGCTAAATGGCGTTAGGAGTTGCTATCTATGAGTAAGTTAGCCAGACTACCTCTGTGTAGCGTGTACTCCATGCAGTTTATCGATGAGAGAAGACACGGGTGTGTTCACAGAATCTGGTGCACGCGCACTGACGAGCATTCGATGGGAGTGAGCGGAGGAGCTCGGTGGTAGAGGGGCGTGAGTGTTGTAAACATTCGAAATGTAACTCGATCTGCCAGACTTGCCGACTGCGACTTTAATTACCCTTCCATCGTGGTCACCTCCCTCCACCTCAGCCATCTTGATTCTTTAGTGTTGTTGTTCGGGAAATGCCCCCGGAAGTAATTGAAACATCCCAACTTTATTGTCCACTGAGGCCAGAAAATAAACAGTGACATAATCGATTATGGCATGTTGCCGCATCAATGCTGAATCGTGCATGCGTGCATTGAAACCACTAATAGTTCAAATCTGTGTTTTTGGTGGATTTTGGGAGACAAAACATTCATTTCTGTCCGCTGTCCATGGTGCTGAAACGTGCGCTTGGTAAGTGTGCTTAGCACTGAATCAAAAATCCTATTTTACATACATAGACACATAGACATCCGAGGCTAGTTGTTTTTGACATTTTCATTGACTTTCAACAATTAAAGATTATCTATATGATATTCAGAACATTAACATAGCATCAAACAACTATTAAGATATAGTGGAGTAATGTCTGAACAGAGAATAAAGTTACTTTGTGTTGTAATCCGAGTTTTACTGTGCATTGTTTACATAGGCAACCCGGCGGGACAGCGTTATCAGCTGTAACCGACGAATGAGCGCAGTGCAGAATGCTATGTCAACATAGCAACAGGGGGACATTACTCCACTATATCTTTACATAGCAAATAGTTGTGGGCTGTTATATTAATGCTCTGAATCCCAGTATTGCACCTTTAATGTTGGCAAATAATTTTTTTATCAATGCCTGCTGGTTACTGTTCCTTTTAAAATATACACTCATAAGCAAATCACATCAGTTTTCCCCGCTAATGAAGATGAAGTGAGATATGAGTGTTTTCTCACTGCGCTCAATGCCAATAAAGTGCTCCATTTAATGCCAATTAGCCACTGCACCTCAATATACATCATGTTATTTATTCTTTTGAGAATAAAAAAATCAGTCAATACAGGAGAAGAACTAGCTTTTCTCTGCTCGATACTTGTTTGAGATACAAACATAGACAAAATGTAACATGCATAAAGGTTCTGGATAATTTAAACCCTTTCGGTCGACTGAATTTTAAAGGCTGACATAATAATGGTAGTGTGCACAGGAAAAAGCGGATTGCCGATTTATAAGAGATAACTTTTATGGGGATAAATAAACTGAAAACAGGTCAGATGTTGAATGAATACCACTTGCCTTCTGTGAAAATTAGCTGTTCACCACAGCCCCAAAGTTTAAGCCCACATTGTCTAACCCTATATCGCCAGAAAGAATAATGCGTTAAAGGTTTTTGGAGCTTTTATGGAGTGGAGAATTGCTTTCTGATGTAGTCTACAATGAAAAGCGTATTTCAAAGTCTGTCACAAATTTATGGCTGGAGCATACTGAGTGCCAGCACTCCCCCCCTCTCCCTGTCTGTGAGTATGAGTGTCATTTCATGAGGTATTTAACAGTTATTTAGATTATTAGCAGGAGTTAATCACAAGCACACAGATATTTTCAGCAAAAATGGACCTCATTATGTGCCTGGAGCCTCTATGTAAAATGCTGATGTACATCCCCACGAGACTGGAGGCAGCTGCGCAACCACAGCAACTATTGGTTCCACCAATAATGATAGTTTGTAACATACATATCTCTACTAAACTTTCAAATCACAGTGACATGTTTACTTCAACATATATGAAGACAGCATATAAAAGCTCCACTAATGAAATCATATTTTTTTTAGTGTGAAAAATGAAACTCTCTGGAGTGTTTTAGTGTCTTTCAGCTCAATGATTCGACAGTGAATAGGTATATTGTATGTACTGACTAAGCCCTAAACTTAGTAGTACTGGTTGTTGATTGCTTTATAGTTTCCGACGTGCGCCCAGTGCGCTCCAATTGCCGCAAAAACGAAGAGAGTTCAGTTTATTTTGCTGGTTTATTTTCCTTCCAATAACACACAGCCGCAATAATTCTAACTCAAAATACATGTAACAAAACAATAAACCGAATTCCTCACTAAAGTAAGATACATTAATACACGGGGACACGGGCACACGGGCACAGTCGAAAAACTGTTTGCTCCCCAAATCAACAACACCTGTGATCAGGTTCAAACAGGTTAAAATGGCCTCCCTCTGCTGACCCGAGGTCAACTGAACCACACCGCCCCCTAGTGGCACGGGGTAAAATTACACCAAAATAAAGCACATTTAATATGGCTCATACACACCAGCCCCTAATTGCGTCTGCCAGAGCAATTACACCAACAATTTTAAATGAGCCATGAATACCACAAAAAAAAATTAAATAAAAATAAAAATATATATGTGTATATAAAGCTCATTTTTAAAGGGGAACCAATTATTCCTTAGCTTCATTAAGCAAGCATATTTTGGTTATGGGTCATTCAATGATATTTGTTTTGGTTTTTAAACGAACCACACGTACTAGACCTCTTTTATCAGGGAAGGTTTCCAGAACTCTTCCTAGCATCCATGACCCACGTGGTGCTGTGGAGTCTGCAACCATGACTAGGTCTCCAGGAACAAAACTCCTCTTCTCCTGGTTCCATTTTTGACGCTCCTGTAAAAGCGGGAGGTACTCACGGATCCACCTCTTCCAAAAGAGATCCGAGATGTACTGGGTTTGTTTCCACCTTCTCCTTGCATAAACATCCCTTTTGTCGAACAGTCCCGGTGGGAGAACTGGTTTTCCTTTGAGTAGCAGCAGATGGTTTGGCGTCAATGCCTCAAGGTCGTTAGGGTCCTCAGATAGCCTTGTGATGGGGCGATCGTTGAGCATAGCTTCAGCCTCACAGAGCACAGTATGGAACCCTTCGTCATCCAGGGTTTGCTGACGGAGCACCGAGCACAAAATCTTCCTGATCATCCGGATCATGCGCTCCCAAGCGCCACCGTGATGCGACCCAGCTGGAGGGTTAAAGCTCCACTTGATTCCTCTCTTGGACAAGGCTCTTTCAATGCGGTCATGATTCAAAGAGGCTAAGGCTTCTCGCAGCTCTCTTTCTGCACTGACAAAGTTGGTGCCATTGTCGGATCTTAAGTGCGAGACTTGTCCTCTTCGACAGATGAATCTACGCAATGCGTTGATGCACGAGTCTGTGTCGAGAGAATATGCCACTTCCAGGTGCACAGCCCTGCTCGTCATACAAGTGAAAACCACTCCATATCTTTTCACGATGCTACGGCCTCTTCTCACGTCAACTGGCCCAAAGTAATCCACGCCAACGTTAGTAAATGGTGGTAGATCAGGAACCACTCTCTCTTCTGGCAGGTCTGCCATTTTTTGCTCACCGGTCTTTCCACCATGGAGCTTACAGATGAGGCATCTGGATATGATCCTCCTCACTGCAGTAGGTCCGCTCGTTATCCAGTATTTTCTCCTTGTAGCAGAAAGAACATGATTTCTGCCTCCATGTCCGAGCTGTAAATGGATATGACGGAGGATAAGGTCGGAGATGTGTTGGTCTTTTGACAAGATGAGGGGATGTTTAATGTCCTCAGGGATTGCTGCCTTATTCAGCCGTCCCCCAACTCGTAGAAGTTCTCCATCTAAAACTGGATCCAATCTGAAGATGCTGCTACTTCTTGGCACTTGTGGCTTGCCAGAGGTTAGTGCAGAAAATTCGGTTGGGAATCTCTCTTGCTGGCAAAAAGCGATTATGGAGGCCTCAGCCTCCAAGAGATCTTCCAGCGTCACTTTCTGATTCCCGAGTGATGTTGAGAAAGCTTGCATCTCCTTTTGCACATCCAACCTTGCTGCTCTAGTAGCACTGGTGCTTGCAAGCTCCAACTCCTTTCTCTTCTTACTCAGTTTGAGCAAAGTTCCTTTCAGCTTTATAAGCCATACAACTGCAACCTTTAATCTTTGCCAATCAGAGAAATGGGTCATCAGTTCTGATGTGGCATTGGTGTCAACAAGTACTGCATTGACCGTCAGATTTCTCTTTACTTCTGGGTCATCGACAGCGACACTTGTATCCACAGGAAATGTTGGCCACATTTCTTCAGGTTCCCGTAGGAATTCTGGGCCTTCCATCCATCTTTGCTTCACAAGATCTTCTGCTTTCAATCCACGTGAAGCATCATCAGCAGGGTTCAGGGATGTGGGAATGTATCTCCACTGTTCAACTTCAGAGTTGTCCCTGATGGTGGTTACCCTGTTTGCGACGAAAGTTTGAAATCGTCGGTCCTCGTTTCTTATATACTTAAGAACTGATGTGCTGTCAGTCCAAAAGCAGGCCCTCTTCAGTGGAAGCTGGAGCTCTGCTTGAAGCATCTTGTCCACTCTTACTGCAACAACGGCAGCGGTGAGTTCTAAACGGGGAATTGTGACCGGCTTCAGGGGAGCTACTCTGGCTTTGCCAAATAGGAAAGCAACATGAACCCGTTCATCCATGTTCTGCATCCTCAGGTAAGTAGCCGTCCCATATCCGTTCTCGCTTGCATCGGCGAAGTGATGTAGTTGTGCGCTGACAGTCCTCCCAAATCCTTCAGGCTTAACACATCTGTGGATCTTGAAATATGCCACCTTCTCAAGATCCATCAGCCATTTTTTCCACTTCTGCTGGAAAGCTGGAGGTATTGGATCGTCCCAATCACACTTCATCCTGCATAACTCCTGCAACAGCAGCCTGGCGGGGAGTACAAAAGGTGCTAGGAATCCCAATGGATCGTAGACGGAACTGATAATGGATAGCATGCCTCGCTTGGTTGGCGGCTTCTCCTTGACTTTCAGCTTGAATTTGAAAGTGTCCGTCTCGATACACCACTGCAAACCCAAAGCTCTGTCCAACGGCAGCTTATCCCTGTCCAGATCAAGCTCATGCAGGTTCTTGGACTTGAGATCCTCTGGGAGGCTTTGAAGCACTTCTCGACTATTACTAATCCACTGAGTGAGGGTAAAACCTCCTTTTCTGCAAACGGTTGTAAGGTTCTTACCCATGGTGACTGCGTTTTCCTCAGAGGGCAGACTCTTCAGCAAATCATCCATGTAGAAGTTTCGGTTGACCGTTTCGATCACTTCTAAAGGAAAGTGGGCCTGGTTGTCTTCAGCAGTCTTTCTAAGAGCAAGGCAGGCAACACTGGGTGATGAAACTGCTCCAAATAAATGGACAGTCATTCGATGCTCTACAAGATCTTGTTCCAGGTTACCTTGAGGCCACCATAAGAATCTTAAGAAGTCTCGGTGTTCCTCTGCCACCTTAACTTGGTGGAACATAGCCTTTATGTCTGCCATTATCGCCACTTGTTCCTGTCTGAATCTCATAAGAACTCCAACTAACGAGCTGGTGAGGTTCGGTCCTTGCAAGAGCTGACTGTTGAGAGAGATCCCTTTGTACTCTGCTCCACAGTCAAACACCACTCGTAACTTTCCCTTCCGTGGATGGTACACACCATGGTGCGGGATATACCACACCTTCCCTGTTGGTGCTTCTAACTGATGCTGCGGCACTTCCTCGGCGTAGCCATTGCTAATGACATCAGCAAGAAAGTTTTTGTACTCCTCATGAAAGCTTACGTCTTTCTGAAGTCTTCTTCTCAGACCACGGACACGTTGCACGGCAACCCTGAGGTTGTTCGGCATCAAAACATCTTTCCCTTTGAAAGGCAATTGAAATGTGTAGTGTCCGTTCTGGAGCTGAGCAGAGCTTTCCATTATCTCCATAAACTTCTTTTCTTCTCTTGACATTTCTTCCTGTTCTGCAGAAGCTCGGTCATTGAAGTCATAGTTATATTGGCTAATTAACAGTTCTTCAATATGGTCAATGGCAATTCTATTTGCATAAAATGAAGGGTGGTCACTTCCACAGTCGTCACTTCCCCGTAACGGGCCATTTATTACCCACCCCAGTAGGGTTCTGATCGCGTAGAGTCCATCTTCACCTTCACGACTGTTAATGACCTCCCAAGGCTCCATCAACTTGGAGGCGTTTGTGCCAATTAACAGATCCACGTCAGCGTTTATGTGTTGAATGTTTACGTTGTCTAAATAATGCCATTTTCTCAGCTCCCTTTCACTGATTATGTTGGCTGTAGAGACGGGCATTTCTTTCTGGGTAAACACTTTGGGAAGTGGATAGAAGCTCTCACCAGACAATCCGGAAATCTCCAGACTGTCAACGATAGAACTTTCTATTGAGTTGTTATGGCCCAAGGTGCGGATATGAATTTTGGATTTGCGTCCTTCCATGTTCAACCTGTCAACAAGCTTCCTGGTGCAGAAAGTTCCTGTACTCCCTGGGTCCAGAAAAGCGTAGGTTTCAATAACCCTGTTTCCCTTTGCGCACTTCACCTTAACAGGCAAAATGGGAAGAATTCCATTGCAGTGGCCAGCCCCTGTAAGACCACAAGCGGAGGATGTTGTGCAGCTCTCAGATGTTTTTGACCGCTCACTATTCTTCTCATCCTTCGAAGAAACCCTTTCTTTCTCTTCAATGTGCAAAACACTGGGGTGCGTTCGGTTGCACTTTTTGCAAGTGATGCGCCTGTCGCAATTCCTGCTCAAGTGTCCTGTGCACAAACAACTGAAACACAGACCTTTCTCCTTTAGATAGTCGAGTTTCTCCCTGTGTGGTTTTCTTCCCAGTTTAAAACATTGATCTAAAACATGACCACCAGCAGCACAATACTGGCAGAAGACAGAAGTAGTTTTAGTGAAGGCGGTCACTTTGCTGAGGGCCTTTTCCTTCTGGTCACCATCTTGTCTGCTGCATCCATCCTCATTCTTGTGAGTGTCTGCTTTACATCCATCCTCAATGACCACCTGTGTTGCAAAGCTGTGTCTTCTCAGCTGTGGCTTCACCTGTAACTTGCTCACTTTTGTAGCTCCTTTGAGAACAGGTGAAGTGTCCTGTATGTCACCAAAGACTGGATCTGAAATGATTCTGACCTGGCGCTCAATGAACTTGACAAGGTCTGAGAATCGTGCCCTTTGACAAGTTTTCTCCAGTATGTCACATGCCTTTGCTCTCCACTTGTCTCTTAGTTTATATGGAAGCTTCTGACTAAGAATCTTCATGTTCGCTGGCATGTTAAGTTCCTCCAAGTATTGAAGATCTTCCATAGCGTTGGAACACTCACGGAGGAAAAGCCCATAAGCTTTGAGCGCTTTGGTGTCTTCAGCTTTGATGCTTGGCCATCCTGTGACCTTTTCCATGTAGGCCGCTGTTATTTTGAACTCATTTCCAAAGTGCTCCTTTAGTAACCTTTTAGCAACAGCAAATCCTTTGTCTGCAGTCATGTGAAGGCAGCTGCGTACAATATCTCTAGGCTGCCCCCTAGTGAATTGTTCGAGATAGTACAAACAGTCTCCTTTACAGCCAGTCTTTGCTTCCACGCAGTGCTCAAATGCCCTCATAAATGTGTTGAACTGCAAAGGCTCTCCATCATAAGTTGGAATTTCTCTGCGCGGCAGCAGATGTGATGTTTGCATTTGAACAAGGAGAGCCGTTATGTCATTCTGTTGTTGCAGCAGATTGTAAAGACCTGCTGTCTGATTTTGGTCTTGAAGGGGTTGCTGCACTTGTTGGCCTAGAGTGGGTTGAAAGCTTTGACTGAATGTTGGCATTGATTGCAAGTGAGGCAGTTGAGAGCCATGACTGACAGTTGGCTGTGGTTGTAATGAAAAATGTGTGGACAAAGATGCTGAAACGGCAACTTGTTTTTTCCCCAAATTTGGCATGCTAGTTGGCATTACCGATGGTGAAGCATTGCATTGTTGTGGTAAAGATTCATGCTGCTGTGCGGGTGGAGCCACATATATTGAGGCCTGTGGATTGAGAGAGGTGAGCTTAGATCTAGCCCCTTTTCTGAAGTAGGAAGCCATTCCATCAGATTGCCTTGAATGGATGCTGCTCCCCATCTGTAGCACTGCTAGCTTAGCAGAAGTGGCAGCTATCTCAGTGTCCAGCTCAAGCTTCTCCCTTTTTCTCCTCAAGAGAAGTTCCTGCTCCTCCAAAGCATGTTTAGCCTTTAAAGCAGCAGCTCGGGCCAAGAGTGCGGCCTGTTCCGCCTCTGCCCTGCGTCTGGCTGATGAAGTGGAGGATCTGCTACTTGACGATCTGTTTGAGCCATGGTGCCTTGACTGCACATTTGAAATGCTGTCTTGGGGTCCAATCTGATCCTCCTCCTCCTCCTCTTCCTCTTCCTCATCCTTTCCAACAGCAGCTCCATTGTTGTCATTAACCTCCTCATCATGGTCATCACCCACTTTAGTAGCTGGACAAGCGGCAGTGTCAGACAACCATTGATTTGTACCCACAAGAAACTCCTTTACATTCAACATTTTAGCTTGGTACCATGTTTCATGTTTGCTTGCTTCCTCAGCAGGCAATAAACCCAATAAAGATTCATGCACCTGCTGTACTGTGTTACACAACTCATTAAAAACGGTTAACTCATTTTCAACCTTATTCACATGTTCTTTATCACCCATGAATTTAAGAATAGATTGTTTTACTTTAGACAGTTTACCAAAGTTAGACTTTCTTTCCTTTTCTAAAATGCTTATTTTTTCCAACAAAGCTTTAAGTGTTAATTTACCCACACGTTTTTCAGTTACAGATTTTACCTCTGCACCCGCAAGTTCAGTCTCAAGGCCCAGTTGGCCTGTTCCCTCTTCAGCCATAATGACGACAAAGTCAGTTGGCTTTATTAGTCCGCAAAATAGTTTGTGTTGCGCAAACAACTCGTCTCGACGAGAAAGTTATTTTTAGTCGGTTGCGAGTCTGCTACCAATGCATTGGGTTTACGCGAATGTGTGCACACAAAGTTCCATGGCCATTCATAACATCAGCGCTGATCCACACATACCCCAATCGTGCGTTGGCCGGCTTTGATGAATGATGTCCCGGTGAGATGATGCTGTCGCTGGCCCGTAGCTCACTCCGGTAGGCTCCAGCTCCTTTAGCGATCGGCAACTCCAAACATTTGCCCACCTCACATCCGTGGTTTCCAAAGAAGACGTGAATCGTTGATGAAGTCAATGAAGTCGGCGTCCTCTTGGTGAACGTTCTCCAAATCGAAGCAGTTTTTCGACCTAAGTGTACTGACTAAGCCCTAAACTTAGTAGTACTGGTTGTTGATTGCTTTATAGTTTCCGACGTGCGCCCAGTGCGCTCCAATTGCCGCAAAAACGAAGAGAGTTCAGTTTATTTTGCTGGTTTATTTTCCTTCCAATAACACACAGCCGCAATAATTCTAACTCAAAATACATGTAACAAAACAATAAACCGAATTCCTCACTAAAGTAAGATACATTAATACACGGGGACACGGGCACACGGGCACAGTCGAAAAACTGTTTGCTCCCCAAATCAACAACACCTGTGATCAGGTTCAAACAGGTTAAAATGGCCTCCCTCTGCTGACCCGAGGTCAACTGAACCACACCGCCCCCTAGTGGCACGGGGTAAAATTACACCAAAATAAAGCACATTTAATATGGCTCATACATTGTATATTGTATTGCGGTTTAATGTGTATTGTATAATGTATTGCGGTGTTGACACTACGAGTGACCTGGCACATCAAGACTAAGTTAAAGTAAAACAATAACAAGGTTATTAACGAACAGTGGTAGTTACACGGGAAAGTACATTATAATCTCTAAAAACAGATTCTGCATTCATATGCACAATTTTGGTACCTTAGCCTCTTTATTACTGCACCAAATGTATGACACAAATGCTGGTAAAATTACAGTCACTGACCTGACATCTTATTTGAAATGTGCACATTCTCTACCAGTGTTACAGAAATTATTGTTCTCCTGGAGTTTTCTTCTTCTTGCATCAATTTGCAAATTCTCATGTGTATCAGTTCTATTCATTTGTGCTATGTTTTCTCTTTTATATACTATAAACGTAATTCCTAATAATTTCCTTAAGAAATAGATGATGTAGCAGGAGAAGGAGAGAGAGAGAGGGAGAGAGAGAGAGAGAGAGAGAGAGAGAGAGAGAGAGAGAGAGAGAGAGAGAGAGAGAGAGAGAGAAAGAGAGGGAGAGAGAGTTTGTCCTACAAACTTTGGAATTTCTTTTCTTTTTCAAACTTTACGTGTATTTGCTGTCATGCAGAATAATTCTGGGCTTTGCTCTTCTCCGGGGCAATGGCCTCAGGGGCAGGCAGACCCCCATGGGGGACAGGTGTCAGGCAGGTTTGTGTGTATGTGTGTGCGTGGGTGTGTATGTGTGTGTGTGTGTCAGTGAGTAATGGCACTATCAACTGGCCTCCACGATCCATCATGCGCGTCCCGGCCTCACACCTCTCGGGCTGCAGCACACATGCACGCATGCACATTTAAATGTGCAAACACACATACGTACAAGCAAACTCTCATATATGCACATAAAAACACGCCTACACACACGGATGTACTTAAGCATGAAAACACTGAACAAACCAATCAGATGTTGCAGCAGTCTGTAACTTTCACCCCTGCAGACACACATACACACACACACACACACACACACACACACACACACACACACACACACACACACACACACACAGACACAGTACACTACATTCACTGGGTCGTCTCTAACATTACTTTATTGGACATCTTGATTACTGAGCGAAAGTTTCAAGATTGTTTTGGAAAATTGTTTTGCTGGTTTTATGCTTCTCATAGCTGCTTCAAAAACTGCATCTTCATCAGAAGGCAAAGATTATAAGAGGTGGTTGAGATTTAAATCAGGCAATCCTTGCTGCTTCAAAAGCCATGCTACTAAAAACTTAATTAAACACTAATCTCCACACTGATGTATTGTTTAGTTAGTTTGAGTATAAAAAAGGCATTTTAAACTCTCACAACAATACATCACTCTCCAATTCCTGCTATTTTCTCTCAGTTCATTTCTGGGGTCTCTTTTGTTTTCCGTCTTTCCTCCTCTTTTCCTCTTTGTCCATCATCTTCCTTCATGTAGCAGACAATCTTTCCGAACAAATCGCTCTGTTCAGTTATTATCTCAATGGGGGAGGGCGGTATTATAATTAACAAAACAATAAAAGTTTATTAATGAACATTAAAATGCAAAATAGCGGGAAGAGAAGACGCTGGATGCTATCAATCAAAAAGAAGTGACTCCCCCGCTTTTTGGAGTCTTAATTAGCCGTCCACTCATTAATGGCATGAGTGTGTTTGTGTGTGTGGGTGCAGGGGAGGTTACAAAAGGATTTTAATTGATCAGTGGCCCCTAAAAGGGCTATCAGCAAGTTGGAGACAAAAAAAAAAAAAACGAATTTATTGAACGGTGTCAGTTTTATTTCCCCACCAACTAATTATGAAGTGCAGCTTTTACTTGGTTTAAAGACCATGTCCAATCAGCCAAAGGCAGTAAGCGCATTAACCTATATGTTACCACAGTGACAATACTAATGCCTTACACTATATGCTGGTTAAACTCGCTAAAAGTTCAGCTCATTGATGGTCAAGTATAAATAATAATTACTAAATGGCTGTTTTTCTTCTTTTGTAGAAATTAATGGACACTGTCAAGGAAATGTATGTCAAGTCCATTATTTTAAATAACAAGATATTGTGTCTTGCGTTATTGCTGGCATAAAATGCCCTGTAAATTCCAGTATATGCCTTTCACGACTCTGCTGTGAAATCCTGTATTTTCAGTTCACCAATGAACATGCCGCATATGATGATTATCATTTATCTTTAACTCTACAGGGCACCTGTTGGCTTTTAGTCTTCTGAGTGCATGAGAATCAACCTATAATTTAATATAATATAACATAATAGCATTACATGTAAATGTGTAAACCAATAAGTATCTGTGAACATATGTTTGTTATATTGTGGGTTGTGTGGTTCAAGGTGCCTTGACAAAAAAAAAGTCGTTTGAAGGGGCACCATAGTCTAAAAAAGTTTGTAAAGCATTAGAAGATGACCTCTATCACCACAAATGTGCTGTGGGATTGTTCTGAGTCATGACATTGCTGCTCTCGTATTTGATTTACAGCAGTCAATACAAAGAAACTGAGGAGAGAGAGAGAGAGAGAGAGAGAGAGAGATAGAAAGAGAGAGAGAGAGAGAGAGAGAGAGAGAGAGAGAGTGGTGTGACATGACACAACATTGATGAGTTGAGTGCAGAATATCACAAGCATGTCATGCACCTTAAAGCAGTCTGCCCGGATGAAGCTATATTTAACAGTATACTTTGAACCTATCAGCAGCTGCCTCCGTTTTTCTGCTATACCCTCCCCCCCCCATCTCTCTCTCTCTGTCAAACCCACACAGACTCACCTGAATGCATATACAACCCAGCTCGATTTATAATAGTTGGCATGACCCTGTGACCCCTCTCAGGGAGGAACTAAGAGAGTTCAAATCGTGGCCTAATTACGCCCCGCTCCGCTTCGCTCCCTCCGCCCTGTGCTCTCAGAAAGTAGAGCGAATGGCTGCGGCACACACACATACGCACAAACAAGTGCACACGCTCTGCTTTCAGAACAGACGGCCTGTTTCAGAATGAACTCCCTTGCGCGCACACACACACACACACACACACACACACACACACACACACACACACACACACACACATACACCCACACACTTGCTGGGTCAACCTACATTTTTCTCTGAGTGAGAGTCACCGTAATGGTAATTCATGAAGTGTAAATTCACATGTTTTAGAAAAAAAGGCCAAAACCGCAAAGGAGACATTACTTTACTTCTATACATTATTCCAAATTCAGTTAACAAAATATAAAATAACTGTTGACAGCAATGATTTAGTTTTCAGTCTGGATTTGGGTCTGGCAGTTCCGAGACAACTGGGATTAAGGTATGGAAAAATCCCACATTTCACATCAAATTGAAGTGAAGTGAAATTGAAGGCCTAGATGTCAAAACACTGACCAGCAATTTCTAATACTATGACAAAGCTTTTTGAAAACTATGTACCATGGTTGACAATCACTTAATCTTGGCAATGGCATTTGAACTGTAGAGATACAGTGTTCATATTACAAATTAACGAAGCATATATGTATGTTTGCATGTGTTTGATTGGCTAATGCAGCTTCATATGGCTCAACTCAAATGCCTTCACACTGTTTTAAAGAGTTTAGGTGTCACTAAATGTTGTGAAAGTATTTTAAATAACTTTTCAGCTCTATTATTAAGAGTTTGCTGCTGAACCGTCTACAGTTTCCAGGAAACAAAAACAAAATCCGGTTTCCGACTTATAACCCTCAAAATATAGTTGAAGGGAGGAAAAAAAGTGGAATCACTGGAGGCGTAAAACGTTCCAGACCTCTCAATGTCACAACATTCCAGACACAAAGCTTTGGTTTAGAGCCTGACTGCGTTTGAGGATTGGCAATCTAAAAGTTTAAAAAAATCTGACTGCAGAAGTTTAATTTCCATCCCATATTAAACACACACACACACACACTCATGCATACACAGAGGTAATTTCTGTCAGTGTGTGAGAGGAGAGTAGACCTGATGAAAGAGAACGTGTAAATTGGACGCTGAGTGTTTGATAACATTTCTTGCATTTCTGCCATATGCTCACCCCCCCAGGTTGTTCAGTGACTTTCTGCACTTCTTTCCACGTGTCCCTTGGTTCAAACAAAGATTACTGCAAAAATAAAATAAAGATATGACGTGAAAAAGAGGGAGCATGAGTGAAACAGAAAACCAAAGCAGCGACTGAGATATGCAGTCAGTATGAATACTGTGTGTGTGTGTGTGTGTGTGTGTGTGGGATGGCTCTATTCTATTTTTGGCTTTTTTTTTTCTCTGGCCAGACCCACAGGCTTTTCCCACAGAGCTGCCACAATACATACAGTACTACCTACTCTATACATGTGTGTCTGCACGTGTGTGTGTGCGTGTGCACGACTTTGACCTGTCCTTGAGAAGATGTGGCTTCCACTGAAACTGCCGGGAGAGAAAGAAACAGAAAAAAAGAGAAATATCACAAAAGAGCAAAAAAGGGAACGAAAGAAGGAAGAAGTGAAAGTAACTTCCGCACTTAGTTTTTTCCCTTATACATCTTTATCTTACTGATAATTATGTAATCTAAGACATCTTAGACTTTTAGACATTTAAACAATTAGTAAGACAAGTGTTGCCACATGCTAAGCATGCTAAGAAATATACTATCAAGGAAGAACACGTCTACAGGCTCTATAAACAAACTTAAAAAGTACGAACAATGCTTTCCCCATGATGCCACTGTTTAACTGATATCCCAGTCAACTCAAATGATGTCGGAATGATGGAGTGACGTGATTATTTATTATTTATTTTATTTTAATTTTTTTAT
The DNA here is from genome assembly GCF_963514095.1 of Eutrigla gurnardus. Lineage (NCBI taxonomy): Eukaryota > Metazoa > Chordata > Actinopteri > Perciformes > Triglidae > Eutrigla > Eutrigla gurnardus. The sequence continues at coordinate 22,093,065 of NC_139915.1, read as the reverse complement.
TATTATTTATTTATTTATTTTCTTAGTTGTTGTGTCTTGAGTCTGCTCTGATCTGCCTAGTCACTTGAACTACAGTGCTCCAGATAAGAAAGTATTACAATGTACACCAAGAAATAACCAGCGACCATTTCAGCAAGCACCCAAAGGATGTTGCCTGTTAATAATAGGTAATAATAAGTGTTTTATAAGGGGTGTCACGATTCTCCAAATCCACAATTGGAATTGTCTATTGATGATAAATGCAGAGTAGGTAATTTGGAAAAACTACAGAGATTCTGACTTTGAATGCATCGCCGAATGGAAAAAGCCCCCCCCCCCAACATCGTTCAAACCTCTGTTCAAAGCCGCTCCCCCAGAACACCAAACGAGTGCTCGAGATTGGCAGAATGTGCGCAATCAGGAAGTAAGGATGGACAGACAGGCAAGGATTTACAAATATAACAGAAATTATTTCTGAATAGAATCACCTACTCAACCTTTAATATTATGATTTGAGTCGAATTCAAATAACATTTAATATGTAATAACAATAACTTATTTCGTCAGTCAACTGCTAGCTAACTGTGAAACAACAATGAAAGGTTTGCTAGATGGCAGATTTTTCCGCTGTACACCTGAACACCTGTGAGTCCCTGTTTGTGCCCACATGCTTACTGTATAAAGTGATCCACTGGGTAAAATTTTGCCACAGTAGAAGTAGTAAAACAGTATGATTGATTGATTGAAGGTTTATTCCAGACTCACGTACACTCTCAGAAATAAAAGTGCTAAATAGAACCATATAAGGTTCTTCGGCTTGTCCTCATAGGAGAACCCTTTTTGGCTCACGGTAGAACCTTTTATAAAGGTTCCACCTGGAACCCTTTTGGAAGGTTCTACCGAGAACCCCACATAAAGGGTTATACCTAGAACTGTGTGCGTAAGGTTCCACCCAGAACCCCCCATGAGAGGTTCTACAAAGAACCCACGCAGGGAGTTCCACTAAGAACCCTTTCATATTTCAAGGGTTTCATCTAGAACCTGCACAGGGAGTTCCACTAAGAACCCTTTCATTTTTCAAGGGTTACGTCTAGAACCCACACAGGGAGTTCCACTAAGAACCCTTTCATATTTCAAGGGTTTCATCTAGAACCTGCACAGGGAGTTCCACTAAGAACCCTTTCATTTTTCAAGGGTTACGTCTAGAACCCACACAGGGAGTTCCACTAAGAACCCTTTCATTTTTCAAGGGTTTTATCTAGAACCCACACAGGGAGTTCCACTAAGAACCCTTTCGTATTTCAAGGGTTTCATCTAGAACCCACACAGGGAGTTCCACTAAGAACCCTTTCGTTTTTCAAGGGTTTCATCTAGAACCTACAAAAGGTGTTCCACCAAGAACCCTTTCATGTTTCAAGGATTTCATCTAGACCTCACACAGGTGGTTCTAAAAACATCCCTTTTCAAAGGTTTTCACAAATAACTGTCTTGTCCTCTGAGGGTTCTATAAAGAACCATATTGTATCATACAGATCAGTTTAGTTCATATTATATTGTGGTCATTTAACATGTTGACATTGAACAAACATTCAAAACATTTTAATGAGAAAAACATTTATTTAAAGATAGTCCAACAGAACAGACTGTGTAGGTCCCAGGGGAGAACAGGTCAAAAGTCAGCACAGGTCCAGTGGAATCAGCAACATGACAGGCCAGACACATCATGCTGTCCTCAGTCGTGGATTTGTGGAATCACCAGCAATGGTGACATGGCAGAAAGTGGAGACAAAAAAGAGTTTTAGTTCCATCAATCCAAGGTGCACTTACTTCGCCTTATTGTAAGCTATCTACAAACAATAAAATAATGCATGGTCCAATGAAAGGAATCAGAGTACATACTGTACGTAGTAATCGTGACAGTGGAACAGAATCATGAGAAAGTGAGGGAACCCCACAAAGTTTTCACATTGATTTAAATCAGTGGTCCCCAAACTACGGCCCGCAGGCCGGATACGGCCCGCCTCCACATTTGGCCCAGCCCCCTGAACAATACCAGAGATGCATTTTGATTTTTTTTTTTCATATACAGTGCAGTCATGCACTGTATGGGCCCTAGTTTCGTAGACCAGCGCAGGGCGGCACAGGGTGGCGCAGCCGGCGCAGTGCAAGTTTCGACCCGTGCAGCCTTGCAGTCAGTTTGGCAGTTTGGTGGATCGCCTGCGCCAAGATGGGTGTGGCGGCGCAGCAGGGGGAGGCGTCACAGATTCAGTTTGGCGTAGCGGAAGTTTCGTGGCAAAAAGCCTCGCCGAGACTGCGCTGAAAGCTCGCCAGCTCCAACCTGGTCTACTTTCGGCGCAAGGCGCAAGGCGTAAATAAAGTCCATTGATTCAATGCGAATCACAGCTGGCGGATCGGAAGTTTGGCTGACGGCGCGCAGTGCGCACACGTCACCGAGACCTCACAGGCAGGTTTCCACAGTTCCAGGCACATTTAAATGCAATACATAATCACAACAAACACTATTTAATGCAACTGATTGAATCAACACGTGAATTTTTTGTCCCGTCACATCTGACGTCAGATCAAAGGCGGATGGCACGCGTAACGGAAACTCAGCCTCTCGGACCAAAACATCTCCCTCTCTCTCTCCTGTTTTTTATAATATGGGCATTGTTATTATTATGATACGCGCGCACAGCGCGTGATACGCGTGGTGGGAGCGGCGGCGCTGCTCTGTCATCGGGTTGTCAAGTGACGGATCTTGCACTGAACCTCCCCTAACGCATTAAAGGAGAGGAGAGGAGCTCATTTGATTGGTGAAGATCTGAATCGGCTGTATTAATCCCAGTCCACGCCTCGTCTCCTCCTCGTCTCCCACTCACGCCTTCTTCTCCTCCCTCTTTCCCACTTGCGCCGGTGGGCGAGACGGGAGGTGTGCCTGCGCGAGCCTGCGCGGTGCACGAAACTTGCAAAGTCCAGGCGAACCCAGAGAGGGTTATTTGATTATTATTGATTTCATAAATAGTGTCATTATTTATTTCCTGACTTTTTTTTTCTGTGAAGAACCCAGAGAGGGTTATTTGATTATTATTGAATTCATAAATAGTGTTATTCTTTATTTCCTGACTTTTTTCTGTGAAGAACCCAGAGAGGGTTATTTGATTATTATTTATTTCATTAATAGTGTTATTATTTATTTCCTGACTTTTTTCTGTGAAGAACCCAGAGAGGGTTATGAGGGTTTGGTTATGTGTGGCTTTCGTGAAAACAATACATTTTTACGTTTAGGCACCCCTGCGATCGTCAAACTTTTTCTGTTACAAACTGACCCCGGCCCCCCATCAGAGAAGGGAAAAGTTATGTGGCCCTCACAGGAAAAAGTTTGGGGACCCCTGATTTAAATAATGTTAAAATACTTTTCAGTGTTATGTAACAAGTAAAACCCTCTTTTTCAAGCCAATGGCACACTTCGGCTTTTCGTCCAAGCTGTGTAAGTCATTTCTACAAGAAAACAAACAAGCAAGCAAACGAACACCTTTCACCATAAAAGTCCTCAGCTAGGGTCAAGCATGCTGAAATAAGATATTATATTTAGCTCACCTTGATTCTCTGAAGTTTCTTCTGTTCTCTCTCTCTTCTGTTCTTCTTTGTTCTGTTCTGTTCACAGTAATCACTATTGGTATGTCACACCTGGTTTGTAGAGGGGTAGACTAGACCATAGGTGCAATCCATGGGGCCACCAGCTCTTAACTCACACATGACAGCCACCATTGGGCCAGCTCCCAGGCCCAACACACCAAACCTCTCCCTTTCCCCTGGGAGATCAAGGTTCAATTCCTGGCATCAACAAACCCTGATGCAGTAGCCCCAAAGTCAGCATTACAATATGATTTTCTTTTTTTAACATCAGTTAAGGCTTGGCCTCTGACATCAAAGACCTTCCTTTATCACTGAACTTATGTGCAGCTTCACAACTTGACTAAGCCAGTCAGCAGGGTACAGCAGCCATGGGATGAGGCCAATCATGGAAAAGTATGAGGAGGAGACAAATACATGAGTAAAATTGTCTGTAAAATAAGTGTTTAATATTTTTCAAATTGTCTGTCACTAATCCACACATCACCTCAGTAGGTCACTCTGCATCAACCAGGCCTTGAACTCACAACCTCAAACTGTATCTCTAGATCACCTGACTTGTAACAAACTTTCAAAAGCCTTTGTCCAGTGAATAGTATAGCTCACTTAAATGCCCCAGAAAGAGGGGTTATATCCTTGCTGCAGGGACCCTGGGTTAAATTCCCCTCGCTGCTTCTGTTCTTTGTGTCATTTCCTCCTGAAGAAGGGAGTAGTGTAACTAAACTTTAAAAAAATAAACACAATTATAGCTGCGTCGGGTCAAGACTATTTTTGGCAACTTTAGGCAATTCTGAGCAACAAACAGGAGAATAGGAAGGCAAGACAGTTGACATTGTAATGTTGCACATTTTGCAGCAGTTGAGGCTGAAATCCACAATTTCTGGAACCAAAGACCATTGTCTATCGCACTGAGCTAGTGGCAACTCAACTGTGGCTTCACAAATTGACTAAGCCATTCACAGTAAAAAATCAGTGTTTGAGGTAAAATTCTGATATGTTTTTGTCAAACATCATCTACCATGACTCTAAAATTGTGTACATTTGTTTCACAAAGACTACAAGGTATTTTGATGTATTACCATTATCGCCCTTGCGGGGGCTTGAACCCACATCGTCTGGCACAAAGAACCAGCTCCTAGCCAACTGAGCTAATTGTCTGGAAGTGCAATCAGCAAGGTATGATATCTGTCAATATGGGAATTGAACCTGTGACCTAAAAGCAGAAGTCACAGTTTGTACAGACAGAGCTAAACAGACACATGATCAGCTCCCTCTATCTGACCACTGACATGAAGGAGCTGTCAACCTGGCTGTGTGAGTGAGTGTGGCGAGTCAGAGGAGTCCCTGCTCTACATGTTCTCCTGCGTAGCTCAGTGGGTAATGGTACAGACTTAGATTTGGAGGGTGGGGGTTAAAATCCCAGTCACAGCTAATCTTTGCCTAGATCAACAAGTTTTGCTGATGAAGGTCTTGCTTTCTTATAATTAATGGTTGTGAAAATAAATTGGTAACAGAACATTTCAGTGATAGGACTGCCATTATTTGTATGTCTGGTCAGAAGGTGTAAGCTGATAGACTAGTATGGTGGACCTGATAACTCAATGCAGCTAGCTGGTTAGCTCAGTCACTACTGCCAGTGCCTTTAGACTGGGTGGCAGGGTGTTCAAATCCCAAGATGGGCAATTATGTTGCAGTTTGATTAACAGGATCTGGAGAAGAAAAAAATAACAAATAAACAAAAAAATGCATATGAAAAGTATTTGTATCAGTAGTCACAAGGAATTGTATTTTGCACCATTATTGGTAAGTGTTATCAGGAAGTATGTCCCTGGTGACACAGCATCTTATACCCATGCTTTCAACAATCCCTGAAGACCTCTTTCTTCCAAAAACGGTTCTCTGGATCAAAATAGTTCTTACTGGAACCCTTAGCGTTACCAAGAACCCTTTTAAAACCCTTTATTCAGGAAAGGGGTTTTAAAGGGTTCTCTCGATCAAAATGGTTCTTACTGGAACCATTAGTGTTACCAAGAACCCTTGAAAAACCCTTGAAAAACCCTTTCTTCAGGAAAGGGTTTTTCAGAAGCAAATGGTTCCAGGTAGAACCTCAGCCCTTGTAGAAGAACCCTATTGGAACCCTTATTTCTAAGAGTGTAGAACAGCAGAGCAGGTGGGAACACCAACATTAACAAACAGTTGACTAGCGCTAGAGCATCTAGGTGCTCTAAGCAGCAGCCTTATACTATCATTATAGGCCACAGTGAGTCGTCTCAGGCTACTCACTCTATAACTGGACCAGAGGTGTGCAGTATAGAGGGGAGTACAGAATGTCTTGAATAGAGCAACTTTAACAGGAACAGAGCACATACTGAATTTACGGCACAGCATGTTCACTTGAGCGTATGCTTTTCCACTTCTGTTGTCATCCCGATAAATCACTGTGTCTTCTTCAAAGTGTTGTTGGCTTTTTTTCCTTCAGACGCACAAAATTGGTGGAGGTGGAAAATAAAAATATGCAGGAGAATCGCCAATCTTGCTTTGACTTTGAAGGTCACAATCGAAAGCTAATTCCAATGAAGCTTCGATGTCGAAATTGTCACACATCTAATTTTTTAACAAATACCACTTGCAGGTAGGCCATTCCTTTCAACCTTATCATTAATTTTCAAGCATTCTTGACACCTCTAACAAGGTAAGTAGAGAATTTACAATATGGGGAATTAACATGCTCTGATTAAAACTCAAAAGCTATCACTGGCACATTTACAGAAATATTGATGAATATGTGTTGTTGGGATGAATAATGAAGAGAAATTGAGCTGTTTGACATCCAACTTTGGAATTCAGACAAATGAGCTTAACGTTGATGAGGAGTAAAAAGTATTTTCATCCCTGTCTTTCTGTACCTCTTTGTTGACGCTTGCGATCTACTTTTTCAGATTATGCCTCCACTTCCTATCAGAGAGGAGAGTTAACAAGAGCCTGCAGGGTAATATGTCCCTGTCTCATTTCACTGCTGAGCACTGCTTGACTACACGGTAATGTAATTGTTTCATGGACACATGCGTGCAAGCACTCACTCATACTGTAAGTACAAAGCATTGCATGGGCATATATGCTTGCACACAAACACATTGTCACACCAGGGTCTTTGATGAGAATATGGCAGGACAGATGACTTGATTCTGTCCACAAGCCGGGCATTGTTACAACGCTGACTGCGAGTTGGGCTGATGATATGGCACATATTGCTCTGTATAGTGCACAATTGCTCTGTGTTGGCATCTGACTTCAAGGAGCAGAGATTGAAAGATAGAAGAGGAGGGGATGAAAGGTGAAGAGAGGAGGAAGCAGGAGGAAAAGCGTGCATGTGTGTGCACATCTGTTTCAGCACACACACACACACACACACACACACACACACACACACACACAGACACACACACACACATATGCACACACAGACACACACGTATTTATGTGTGTAAATGGATTCTTTTGGTAATTTGGCAGCCATTATGAATTCTCTGCAAATGTCTTTTTAAGCTGTTAGGGGTAATTACTGTTTGTATGAGTGTGTATCAACCCCCAATAGCATGTGTGGTAAGCTGTATGTGTGTGTGTGTGTGTGTGTGTGTGTGTCTGTGTGTGTGTGTGTGTGCGTGTGTGTGTGTGTGTGTGTGTGTGTGTGTGTGTGTGTGTGTGTGTGTCTGCATCTGGAAATGGAAGGTCTCATCTCATTCAGGTATTGATGTGCTTCAACCTTGACGCCTGCCTTTCTCTCGCACACACACACACATACACACGTACACACTACACAGTATATTAAATAAATAATTAATTACACAGCAGACTGGAATATTGGCAGCCTGCTGTAGAGATAGGCAGTTGATTTTCAACAGGAGAAAAAAATTCCCTTCAGGATGGAGCACACACACGCACACACACACTACCTGACTGGAGCAAAGCAAGGTGTAATGGAACTCAATTCATTGGGAAGCAGCGCTGAAGGAGATCATTCATTACTTGTCCAGTGGTCACCACACACACACCTAGCCGCTGCAGGTGGCTGCTGGCGTACATCGTGTCCACCTTCATTCTGAATCATGACAGCAGATGCTTTTCTGTTGGTGGTGTGCGGCACAATAAAAACAGCATGACGCTAACACTGTTGGGCCGAGGGCTCAATTTCCAGTAGTTTTGAATAAATAAAATGATTAAGATGTATCACCGTTATTACTGATTTTTACTGGCTCTTTTCTTAAATATGATCTTAATATATCAATGTGTTATAGCTTATAAACAGGCCTTGTTCACAGAGAAGAATGATGTCCTGCTCTTTCTTGCCAGGCATCAGCTGAGTTCTTTGTACAGTATTTACTAAGAATGCTCCAAGCTCTGAACTACTCATTATGGGTTCTGCACTTGATGAGATACCTGAAAAAAAACCATGATTGTTCTTATTTTCATGTCAAATCTGAACTAAGGTTAGCCAAATAAAAGTTCCTTTAAATACATAAATGTGGCATCATGAGATAAAAGTACCCTGAAATAACTAAATGCATATTTATGTTTACATGTAATTATATATTTATTTATTTGAAGATGTATTCAATATTAATTTAATATTGGCTTGAATGGCATTCCACATGACACCCAAGGTCCACCAGCACATGTACATTTATTATTTTGCCGAAGACTGTGGGTTTGTAAGATTATTATTGATTGACATCTGTCTAACACACATCTGTCTAACGCACAAATTGCGCGTGGGGCAAAGTACTCCTTTATCATTAATGGCTGCGGATGTTTTGTAACCTCATATAAATCCAGAAGATCTCTGTAGTAACACAAATACAAACATTACAGTAATAAACTAAAATCAGTGGTCCCCAAACTACGGCCCGCGGGCCGGATACGGCCCGCCTCCACATTTGGCCCGGCCCCCTGAACAATACCAGAGATGCATTTTGATTTTTTTTTTTCATATACAGTGCAGTCATGCACTGTATGGGCCCTAGTTTCGTAGACCAGCGCAGGGCGGCACAGGGTGGCGCAGCCGGCGCAGTGCAAGTTTCGACCCGTGCAGCCTTGCAGTCAGTTTGGCAGTTTGGTGGATCGCCTGCGCCAAGATGGGTGTGGCGGCGCAGCAGGGGGAGGCGTCACAGATTCAGCTTGGCGTAGCGGAAGTTTCGTGGCAAAAAGCCTCGCCGAGACTGCGCTGAAAGCTCGTCAGCTCCAACCTGGTCTACTTTCGGCGCAAGGCGCAAGGCGTAAATAAAGTCCATTGATTCAATGCGAATCACAGCTGGCGGATCGGAAGTTTGGCTGACGGCGCGCAGTGCGCACACGTCACCGAGACCTCACAGGCAGGTTTCCACAGTTCCAGGCACATTTAAATGCAATACATAATCACAACAAACACTATTTAATGCAACTGATTGAATCAACACGTGAATTTTTTGTCCCGTCACATCTGACGTCAGATCAAAGGCGGATGGCACGCGTAACGGAAACTCAGCCTCTCGGACCAAAACATCTCCCTCTCTCTCTCCTGTTTTTTATAATATGGGCATTGTTGTTATTATTATGATACGCGCGCACAGCGCGTGATGCGCGTGGTGGGAGCGGCGGCGCTGCTTCTGTCATCGGGTTGTCAAGTGACGGATCTTGCACTGAACCTCCCCTAACGCATTAAAGGAGAGGAGAGGAGCTCATTTGATTGGTGAAGATCTGAATCGGCTGTATTAATCCCAGTCCACGCCTCGTCTCCTCCTCGTCTCCCACTCACGCCTTCTTCTCCTCCCTCTTTCCCACTTGCGCCGGTGGGCGAGACGGGAGGTGTGCCTGCGCGAGCCTGCGCGGTGCACGAAACTTGCAAAGTCCAGGCGAACCCAGAGAGGGTTATTTGATTATTATTGATTTCATAAATAGTGTTATTATTTATTTCCTGACTTTTTTTTTCTGTGAAGAACCCAGAGAGGGTTATTTGATTATTATTGAATTCATAAATAGTGTTATTCTTTATTTCCTGACTTTTTTCTGTGAAGAACCCAGAGAGGGTTATTTGATTATTATTTATTTCATTAATAGTGTTATTATTTATTTCCTGACTTTTTTCTGTGAAGAACCCAGAGAGGGTTATTTGGTTATGTGTGGCTTTCTGGAAAACAATACATTTTTACGTTTAGGCACCCCTGCGATCGTCAAACTTTTTCTGTTACAAACTGACCCCCCCATCAGAGAAGGGAAAAGTTATGTGGCCCTCACAGGAAAAAGTTTGGGGACCCCTGAACTAAATGAACAACAGATTCCATTTTTCTGTTGAATCTGTTTTAACCAACAATTAAATTTTACTGTTCCTCCTGATCCTCACAAAACACTTGTTTACTTGCTTTAACAAAAGAAAAAAAAGTTGAACAAATCATTCCTTGTTGAGAATGTTTGTCAATGGTCATTTTGCATACATGCTAAACCGGACACTAAAATTGACCAAATACATAATAATGAATAATGAATACTGAAAACTTAGTCTGGCAAGAGTAACAGTGCTTTGTATGTGTGTGCATGTGTCTGGGTGTGTGTGTGTGTGTGTGTGCACACCAAGTGCCATTCAGGATGAAGGTCTGCATCACACTTCTGATGACACACACACACACACACACACACACACACACACACACACACACACACACACACACACAGATATGCATAAAGTTTGCTCTTCCTTTTTGAGGAATAAAAATTGTCACCAGAGAGTAAATTACTCATAGCACAGAGTGAAAAGCATCGCTTCTGTAATAGTAATCTTATATCATTGACAGGTGAATCAGTGGAAGTGTACCAGTGTAATTGTACAGAGGTAACAACAGTCAGTGTTAACAGTGAGTGTTATGTGATTACTAGTGTTTTGGCAGTTAATGTTACATTATTGACACCGATTTAAAAGTCAGAGTATTGATGTTGTAAGGGTAGTAGTGGGCCAATTGATCAACCACTTGCTTAATGCTGACAACATTAAGAACATCTTGGAACTCCATTAGCAGGAGGTTACAACCCCCCCCCCCCCCACACACACACACACACACACACACACACACACATACACACACACGCTATGGGCACATAGCATGTCCACCTTAAGAGTCTGAGCCTGAAGTTGTGGTTAACTTCAAGACTAACTCCCTTCGCTCAGCAGGTGGCAAGCAGCTGTGGGATTTAAGGCATTTTAAACAAAAAAAAGCAAGCCAAGCAAAATGTACATAGAAATACGCTCAGAAATATAATAAGGGATTGGGTTGACATTTTGCGATACTTGTGCTAGTATCATACCTTTTGCAGTATAGTTTCCAATTAAACACTTTTTAAAAAATTTAACAAAATATGGCAAATGTACCAATCCATCTGTGTTTAATGTGATTTTACCACGACCAGCTGGACAAGAATGTTGCCGAAATAAAAAAGGCCAAAATTTGAGGTGTGATTTAGAGGATAAGGACATATTTTGGTCACACTCAGAACGTCCTGAGGTCCAACACAGGTGCCCTAAATGTCATTCATGAAAGGGATGTGTAAATGCAAAATGTAACTTCCTTTTTTTTGCACGTCTCCAAGTCCATTCATGCAACTAATAGCAACACTTGGTCTGCTCTCTCTCTCTCTCTCTCTCTCTCTCTCTGATGCCAGCCATGATGGTAGTGCCAGGCAGGTGATGGTGATGCCAACCTGGAATGACACACACACACACACACACACACACACACACACACACACACAAGCATAGACAAACTTATCCCTACGGACGCTCTTAATTAGACTCCACCCGTCCCCCATGGTCCCTGTGGCAGGCGTGACAAAGGGAGGCTCACTCGTTTGGACGTGTGAGTGTGTCTGTGTGTGTGTATTGTGTGTTTGTGTCTGAGGGGCCTATCTTTAGCAGATGCTCATACCTCTCTCGTCTCTCTGTGTGTGGTGCAGTGGTGCTATCATTAAAGTGTCATTGAGAAGTGGCACCACTTAATTTTAGCTGCTCTCACTGGGGGCACTGAGGGAGACGCTGGAGACTGAGTGGGGTGGGGGGTGGGGGGGAGTGGTAATGGAGACAGAGGGGGATGCTATTAGAAAGATATAAAGGGATTAGGAGGGGGAAAGCATGTAGGTTTAAGAGAACCTTAATAAGAAAAATTACTGTAGCCAGCAGCAACATAAGGATAAGTGTGTGATAAAGTGTGATATGGTTTGATCTAACTTCAACATCTTGGAACACCTTGTATCCTTGCTTGTGTGTTTTGTTCCCAAACAACTCTGACAAAAGTCATTTTTCTGATACAATCTCCTTTACTTTCTCACACTTAGCCATTGACACAGAGAGCTCAATGCATTATACATCTTGACAAAACACAAGAAAATTGACCAAAAAAATGTTGTAGAAACAAAACCGAAACAACCCTGGTAAAAAAAAAAAAAAAAAAAACTCTTACAAATAATTTTTTAGTTTTTCTGTTTTCTGGAGTGAATTTGATTTAAATATACATTCAAAAATCTGCTGGCAACTTCACAGTACATTTTTTCAGGATTCAGGATTCAGAAGGCCTTAATAGCTCTCTTGACAAAAATGCATTCTGCATAAAACAAGCTGCATAATACTGATTCCTGTTTTATACAATTTGTGCGAGAGAAGAAAATAATGAAACAAAATGTCATACAAAAAAGAACGCAAAACAGTACGAATGAAAGAGCAAAAGAGTGAAAATGACAGTGAGTAAGGGAGTATATTACACCTCACTCAGCAAACAACTGTTTGCCCTGAGATTAGTTACATGACAGACACACACACACACACACACACACACACACACACACACACACACACACACACACACACACACACACACACACACACAGCATCCTGGTGGCGTCAGGCTCAGTAATGAATCCATGTCTCAGGGACATCAGGTGAGAAGCAGCACTTCCTATGGAGAACCCAAAATAACCAAGTGGTCGAGTGATTGCAAGAGAAAAGACAGACAGACAGAGACAGTCAGAGATATTGTGTACCTGTCTAGTTACCAGAATGTCCAAAATATTTATATGCGTATTATATTTGCATATGTCTTCCTGACTTTTCTAATTGATTTATTGACCTTGACCCATCCCTCCCTCCTTCCCATTTGACTGTCCACCCGATGTGTCAGTAAAATGTTCGCACATTGTCGTAGTCTTCAAAAGCAGGTATAGACTTGTTAATCCTGCCTCCATCCATCCTCCACTGCTATCTGCTATTTAAATTTTTTTTCTGGAAGGCTAATGTGTTTTCATAAGGCAGTTGCCAACACATACAGAACATTCTTCCACGGTTGCCATAAACTGTTACTTTTACTGGAGGGACTTTTTTTTTATTCCCTATCGCCATACGATCTTCTCTTTCTCACCTCTCCAGCCTGCCACCACGTTCTCCCTTCCATCTCCATTCAAGGTCCTTCCTTAGACACTTGGAAAAGTTTTACAACGTACACAGCTATCGAAAAAGAAACAAAATTGCATTTAGTTAAAGAAGGTAGGGTTAGATATATCATCAATGCTGAATTAACAAAACATGATTGTAATGAGATGGTACCTATAAGCACAAATTAAATAGACCAAAAGCTTGTTTAGTGACTGCTACAAAAGCAATTGCAGTGGGCTACAAAAACAATATCAGCAGTTGTGATGATCAGCGATTAAGATCAGGATCACATATTTATTATTAAGAGTACAAAGCATGTGTCTCAGTCCTTTTCCCGACCGCAATGCCCTTCTTTCTTATTTTACCATGCACTTCCCACAGTCTCCTCTCCCTCACCTCTCCTTGCAGCCACCTACTGATCCTCCACCCTCATTCTCTCCTTGTTTGACACTCCTGTCAGACAGTTTTGGCATCTGCCCCCTAAACCTTCTCCCACGTGAGTCCTTACCTTATCCCACCCATTACAACTCCATATAGTCTTGTACTCACTTTACATCTCTGTCCTTCCCCCTTTTTTTAAACCTCTGTCTGCATGCTGTGTCTGTGTCTCGTCGCCTACCATGTGGTGTATTCGATAGGGCAGCTAGCTCCAAAGTCCTCATATGTGTCTCTGTGTGTCTTGGCTGGGGTTTGATTGTTGTTGGGACCCCTAGTGTCTTTAAGCCCTTTCTTTTCTCAGAATGGGATCCTTCTTTAACCCTCTCTGTTAACTTTTCTGAGTCTTGGACATGTCAGCAGCCTAATATATAATTGTACTATTGGCTGCAGGCACTATGAAGAACTACAAAGTGCCATAAAAGTGTATTCAATCCCAGATGTAGACATAATGTATAAGTTTATAAATACATGAGTATGCCTGAGGTGGTTGATTCCTTCTTGCATTAGCTGTATATAATAAGTGTCCTAGTCACTGTGACCTCGCCCACAGGGCAGTGGACAGTCTGAGCTTGTTCCGTCTGCTTTTCTAAATGGTGTGATCCAACCTCAAAATTAAGACATTAAGGAAGTGTAATGTAATGAGTTTTCAGTTGGTGTTTCACTGCTGTTTTTTTGACTGCTGATTGACTGTGCATTTGGACCATTAATTAATGCTCCAACGTGTTTCCATTGTACTCGGTGCAAACCGGCGAGGGTGAATTGTGATGGCTGCAACATCTGTCCATTACAAGTACTATACACTCTACATCCTCCGTATGTGTGTGTGATTGACAATGTGTAATAGGTCATAAGGTTTAAAAAGAACACATTGAAAGCAACAAGAAAAGTAAGATGACAAGGACTAAGCAAGAAGAAAAGCAAAGGGATGAGAATAACGTTGGAAATGGGAAAGGAGGAAAGCGGTGAAAAAAAGCGAACTGAGAAGAAGGCGACGGGAGGTGAGAGGAGTTGAGCATCGACCAGAAGAAGGGATGAAAAAGAAGAGGATGAGGAGGAAAAAGGAGTGAGGCCCTCTTCATTTATTGCTCCAGTGGAGAAGAACGTAGAGCTCTCTAATGGTGCTGCCATGGTAATAACAATAAAAACCAGGAGAACAAGAGGAAAAGAGAGACGGAGAAGGAGAGAAAAAGAGAGAGGAGAGGACGGAGGGGGAAACATAAAGCATGATTGTTTTCTTTCTACATTTCCATATTTCCCCATCTAGATCCCCCTCTCTTTATTTCTTTGCACCCTCCACCCAACACACACACACACTTTCCCTCTTTCCTGTCTTTCCGCTGTTGGCGCTGTGTGTCCTTGCTCTATGCTTTGTTAGGCAGGGCAGTGGCACTGCTGTAGTTGCTGTGTCAGGGCTTTCTATTGGTGGTGATTAATGTATGGAGATGGACTGATCGTCGCCAGCCACCAACAATATTCTCACCGCCGGCACAGTAGAGGTGCATACATGGGGTAGCGGACACTGAGGCAGCCTGCACACGGGTGTCAGCAGCACAATCGTCAGCACTTGTTATATTTGGACACATATCGGACACACGCAGCAACATAAATGAAACAACAATGAAACAAAAATGTAGTTTTTCTCATAAATATAACTTTTATATCTTCTCGCCTTCCAATTATGAGAAATGATCGTGGTATTAAGAGAAAATAACTACAAGATAACTACAGGATTCATATCTAAAGCTGACAAGGAAAATATCTTGTTTTGTTTTAGTTTTGTGGGTTCTTTATTCCACATTTGATATTCTAAGTTCTAATTACAAGATGCAAGAAGTCAAAATTGTTAAGTTACAAGCATGTGTTTAAGCAATGCTCTTGGCTTCCACATCGCTCTGGTTCAGTGAGCCTCCAGTTCAGAAATTCACGGGGGCACTTTTAACCTGCTTAGTTATTTTTATGTCTTTATGAATGAATCTGAAACACTGTGTGGTACTGAAAACAGAACTATAAAATAAGATGGAGCGTGAAAACAGTTGTTATTTAACGAGTGTAATTAACAAGTAAAATTTGTGCGATATCTGAGCAGCAAATGGCATGTCAGTTTGGCATTTCGGCCCACACTGCATGTGTGTGTGTGTGTGTGTGTGTGTGCGTTGTGATTAGGCCACTGAGATAGTAGATAAATTAGCTTTGCGAAGAAAATGAAAGTGCGAGATATACTGGATTGCCCTGTGAGAGTTCATGTAGTAAGTAGCCAGTCTCGCTCTGTGTCTCTCTCTCTCTGTCTCTCTCTCTCTGTCTCACACACACACACACACACACACACACACACACACACACACACACACACACACACACACACACACACACACACACACACACACTAAACCTTCCCTCCCTTCCTTCCTATCCACCTTCCCATCCATCAGGCCATCTCAGGGAGCTGCCCGTGGTTCCACTGGCTGGTTTAATTGTTAATGCTAATTGCTATTTATTGGCTCAGATGCAAATGATAGGCTGGCCAAAGTGAAATTTTATGAGGAGTGAACTCCCCCTCTCACACAAATTGAAAAAGTGAAACAAGAGGAAGAGGGAAATGAGGCGAGAAGAGAGGAGCTTAATGGCGGCTCTTTAATGGCAGAGAGCAAAAATTAAGACTGATTTAAGACACGGAGCTAAATCCCCCCCAAAATCCTTTGTGATCCCCTCTCAGGGAGACACCCATTTGGCACAGGAGAAGAGGAGAAAAGCGGAGAGGGGAGATTTGATTTGATTTACTCTTGAAAGCTTGTTGTCAATATTAATGTTCAAATTTGTCAAATTATTTGGATTTTTAATTTGACACAAGGGTAAAATTTGTTTTGCGCTTGTTGACCCTCAGCCCTGAAAAAGTTTAAACTTTTTCAAGCAAAACCTTTAAAAGGAAATAAGTTCTTAAACCCAAAACATCTGGATAGATAGCTAGAAAGACAGACGGACAACAGACTCCACATCCCACTTGATAACGACAAAGGCAGGGGAATAATTGTATTAGAGGAGAGCATAT
>NC_139915.1:22026521-22071521 GCF_963514095.1 Eutrigla gurnardus | reverse complement strand
AGGCCCAAGGTGTGTGTGTGTACGTTACAAAATCCCTTACTGCTGTGGTGTGTTGCTTCCTCTCTCTCTCTTTCTCTCTCTCTCTCCGTTTGTGAGCGTGTGTGAAAGACACAGTATCCGAGGGAGCGTGCGGTGCTAGATTGATGTGAACCGCCGGCGTGATCGTTTCTGCTAAGAACGGCCACACTCCTCTGCCTAATGATGCCACATCCATCCTGGAGCGCCGAGCGCTACGTGGGTAGGTGTGTGTTGTGTGTGTGTCCACAAGGCGTCTATCCTGGGGGCTACAACGCAGCACCTTACACTGCCTCTGATCACTCTTTATTTGGCACAGAGCATGTGTGTGTCCATATGTGTGTGTGAGTGCGAGAGTGAAGGGTCCTATGTGCCCATTAATATTAAATATAGATACCCTTGTCAGTGAATTACATCCTCTGATCCCATATCCTCCTCTCAGGGAGGAGAGGTGAGAAGGGAGGAGACACAGGCGGTGAAGGAAGGGAGAGATAAAGTGAGGAGAGAGGAGGAGGACAGGAGGTGAACCGGGAGAGGTAGAGCGAGGACAGTAGAAAAAAAAGGGGGTGAGGAATGGTTATTACGTGGGAGAAAGGGAAAGGGGGAGTAGGGAGACAGGAAAGAGCTGAGATAGAAGGTGGAGACGAAGCTGGAAAGGGTGCGATGAAGAGTTTAAAATGGGAGGAGAGGAGTTGGAAGGTGGAGAAAGGGAGAGGAAAAGAAGGCCAAGAAAGCGAGGGGGAAATAAAAGGAAAGGAAGAGAAAGGGGAGAGAAATTAGTGAAAAATATTAGATGGAGCTGTGGAGCTATAAAGGTAGAGAGGAGGAAGGGAAGGGAGGAGGAACCTGGAGGAAAGCTCGGGAAAGAGGGACTACAGAGGGGACTAAGGGGTTTTGGGATGGATGGAGGGAGGGATAAAAGGCCCAGCTGATTGATTGTGCAGAGTGTTGGAGATTTGAGGAAAGAGGGATGAGGAAAGGGGGAAAGGGAAAAGAAAACAGAGGACTGAATCCATCACATTCAGGGAGGAAGAGGGAGGAAGGCATTGGCATGCAAAGACAGAAAAAGTGAGCTAGGATCAGAAAAAAGAGGGGTAAGAATGAGACAACAAAGGAAGCTGGAGGTATAGATTAAAAACTGAGATCGAGTAGACGGATAGAGATGAAGAGACACATCAACAGTAAGATGTAAGAGAGCAAGACGTGATTGAGTGATGACGGATGGAGGAAAAACAACAGAGTGAACGGCAGCAGCTTTGACCTGTCATCTATCTGTAATGAAGGAGAGAAGAGAGGAAGAGAGGAAAGGAGGAGTGACAGTTTGATTTTCCTAGCCAGGCGTTCATTCCCATATTCCCTGGCAAGCTCTCAGCTGATGGAAAGATGGCAGAAAATCAATAGTCCATGTACGTAATGGAGTAATGACTCTGAGTGTATGTGTGTGTGTGTGTGTCTGTGTGTGTGTGTGTGTGTGTGTGTGTGTGTGTGTGTGGATAATGATAAGTGTGTGTATCTGCCCGATCCCTAAGCAATCACACACAGCTTAAGCCAGTCCCAAGGGGTGGGGGCCACTTTAACTAACAACTTCATTACTGCAGCCCCCCCCCCCACACACACACACACACCAAAACATGCCCTCGCACAAACCCTGTTGATCATCGACTATAGACTTTTTACAACTACCATTCAGTCCGAAAAATGTACTTGAGACTCTGATATTCCAGTTTTATTGTGAAATTATCTTACAAACATTTTACATTTAAATATAATATTTAATTTGAATGCCCATATACATTGTTTAGTGGTTCACATATGACGACACCTGCTGTCAGGGACTGCTTGATGTGAAGTGCAGTGTGGATACACATAAATGCTTAGTTGATAGGAAAACAAAATTTTACTTTCTTTAAAAGGCTACAAACTGTCCAGGTGCATCAGCATGCTGTCCCTTTGTGGGCGTGTGTGTTTATGCAAACAAAGCTCAAAGTGTTTTCCCGTCTCTGCCAAGTTGTCCTGAGGCTGAGAAAACATTCCCAGTTCTGGGAATGCGTGGCGCTGGCACACACACACACATACACACATGCAGAGATGCACCTCAATCAACCAATTAGGTCATCAAGGGGATCTCTCATCACAAAAACAGGCTCACTGCCATCTCCAAATGATGGGGCGGTGACATGACGCGCACACACACACACACACACACACACACACACACACACACAGCCGTGGTCCACGTCTGGCTCCAAACTCAAGAGACACTGATCCACATAATACACATACATGTGCACACACTGCCCCTGTTGAAACGTGGGCCCCTACTCATTATGGGTCCACTGATCAAAAAGAATGATGCTCCCTGTAACTATCTACCAGAGGAGGATGGAGAGAAAAGAGGAATCTGGACAAAAGGTGCGGCACGGCGGCGGCGCAGACCGGCAGCTCATGGCGGCAGCTCCCTCTGTTTACTAGCGGCTAATTAATTTGTCACATATGCTGAGAACATCTGTCGCTAGTGACCTGCCGGGAGAGCAGAGGACGCACTGCTGCGACGGCCTGCTCCCCCCCACCCCCCCCATTCTCATTAGCACACACACATACTGTTTCACACACGCACAAAGAGGGACACAAACATACGCGTGGATGTATGTATGCACTTGTATGCACTCAGTGCAAAGAAATATCAATGTTAATTTATTTTACAAGAAATAACTAATTTATCTACACTTAATCACAGATGTGGGGTAAGAGCTCAACAAGCTGGTCATTGATTTTTTTTTAAAGTATTTTGTGGATATTAACAATTAACTTCTTCAGGCAAATTAAATTCATAGTTGAGCAAACAATGTTATATTGGTATTCTGCATATAGGTGCTCATCAATTTGTAGTTAGTCGAAGGGCAGCAAACTTTCAATGTCACAAAATCTATCTGATGTGGGCAGATATTAGTGTAAAGACAGATTCAGGCTCAAGTCATTATGCTTAAATATCAAAAATATTGATTTCAATAAACATATTATTACAATGAAAATTGCCATGGCCAGTGTTTATTAAGTAAAATACAGCATAGAGGAGAGAGGGATATGAATAGATAATTATAAAAAACAAGATATCATTATCATGCCTAAGGTATCTGAGGTATGTACAGTATATTTAATCTGTATTCTGTAATCTGTGATCTGTAATGTAAAAAATATAATAATAATAATATAATATAATATAATAATAATTCTAACATAATTTGGTACATTGTGTTCTTTACCTTGTATCACTGCAGGTGTCAGTGTGTTCTTCCGTTTCCACATATGTGTAAACTGTATGTTTTTGCATCTGTAATTCAGCATTTGTAGTTGCAACACAATCCCGACCGATTCCACACCTTCAGTAATATTTATCACATTTTTTGTCTGCCGGTCTGTCCTTCACGCCGCACTGTGTCGGAGCCAAACTTGGTGAAATAAAAAAGTGAAGCCGCTGCGAGTGTGCAAACCGCAGCACCAGCATAAAAACTCCAACCAGCCAATCAGATTCATTAACCTCCACTATCCCACAATCCCCCCAGGGGGACCTACAGAGACAAAGACAAACTCTCTCCCCCTTGTGTCCTGCTTGTCCCCCTCTTTACACACACACACACACACACACACACACACACACACACACACACACACTATAACACACACCCAGTACAACAATCCTCCCTCACTGCCCAACAACAAGGTTTCAACACAGGAATAACTAACAGGAACCTATTTTTGCTACAAAATAGACCATTATTTTAGTATTATGGTCCACTAGTGCGAGTGCTCTCATAATTAAGCGTCAAGGTGCGATGGGATAAAACGAAATGAATGAAACCCCTGTAACAATTATCCATTTCCTTGGCTCAAGGAAGAAACTTTCTGGGATTAGACAACACCTGTCTCTTTTGGGGATCTTCATCTCATTCACTCTATGGTTTAAATACATTGTTATTTGTGAACACTCCTCTTAATGGCAATCCCAATATGCCATTGCCTATTGCAGACAGAGTGCTGCGGAACTGAATCAGGAAAGGTATCAAAACGCTTGGTGACCTGTATATTAATGGCACGTTTGCCACCGTCCTCCAATTAGCAGAATTATTAGATTTGCCAAGGCATAATCCTTTCAAGTACCTACAAATAAGACATTGGATTCAAAGTCGATTGTTGGGATCATCCCCTAATATACCTGAGAAATCCCGATTGTAAATTCAGATGCTTGATATCAGACTTACAACTACAAAGGGCCGAACATCTTTCCATATATAACATCCTTAGTAAGGCAAAAATATACAAAACATATTTTATATGATATGGCTTTAATTGTGACTTTTGTTAAGTGTTATGATGACAAAAAAATAATGTGCTGATACTTGGGGTCCACATTTATACTTTGCAAATTCCTAATACATGAATACAAAAAAGGTGCATAAATACGTACAGTATGGCGCAGCTGAGCTAAATTGAGCTAGTGTAGCAGACACCATTACTAATTCCATTTAAATATAGCTGAATTTCATGATATTATGTAAATCATAAATAAATCACAACTAGTCACCCATCCAAAATGAACCAGTGAGTCAGTCAGTAGGTCATTTAATCGTCACCTGGGCCTGTTGATCTAGTAAGGAATCAATCAAAGAAGGATCGTGTTTTCTGAGTTCTCCTCACCTTCAGCCCCACAGACGGCGCCTAATGCAGCCAGCCAGCCGGCCAGTAAACCAATCAATCAGTCAACTATTTTTGCCATAACTCAGTCAACCGACCGCTGAACAAGTCAACAAGTCAGCCTCTCAGGCCGACCAAGCATCCAGTCAGTCAGGCAGCCACCCAGCCGGTGAGCCCCCCACCTGTCCCTGCTAATTTGGTGAGGAATCAATTAAGCCTGTGTTTGCTGAGTTCTCCTTGCCTTCAGCTCATCTGCTCCTCTCTAATGCAATTGTCCTGTGTGCTGCGTGCAGAGCGGCATAATAAAGTGATAAGGCTAATCAGGTTGGCTGCTCCTCTCCTCTCCCCATACGCACACTACACTTATTCTATTAGATGTGTAATGAGATTCTGCACTCCATCAACACGATGTTGCTATGCGTGTGTGTGCATGAGGAAAAGTGTGTCTTTACGTGTGTGCGTGAAAGTATGATAGTGTGTGTGTGTGTGTGTGTGTGTTTGAGCTAGAGAGCTTCTGTTCTTGCAGAGGAAATTTGCTCCATTTACATTCTATCATTAGCTTGAAACAAATGTGCCCTTGAGCTTAGCGCCCCTGTCTCTCTCGGCTGCAAACACTTTACTTTGGCAGGCGATCATAGTACGCGCGTGCACGACAGACGCACACTCGAGTAAGACACTTGAGCATATAATCGAATAGAGAAATGCACAAACACACACTTAAAAATGAAACTAACGGCACAAAGTATTACTCAAATGAATGTGCAATGCTGCATGTGTGGGTGCGAGATCATTAGCTCAGGAATCATCTTACTGTTCAATAAGTAAACACGTATAAGCAAACACGCAGGCACGCGCACTGACACAAACACACACATACTTTAACTTCCATCCATCCACTCATCACTTCATGTACCCATCAAACAACCACATCTTACCTATCAAATACACACAACGGCATCCATTCAACCAACCACCAACTCACGTACACACTGCCCCCCCCCCCCCCCCCCCCCCCATCCAGACAAGTAGAGAGAGTGATGGTCGCGTAGATGTAGAGGACACAGGGCTCTATGATGTGTAGAACAGTTCTGGTCAATGGGCCAGATAATGAGTTGCCATAAACTGCAGCAGTCTTCCACTGTCCAGCTCAGCTCATTACCGCAGCTAGCATATGTAATCAGTGTGTTGCTGGGGCGTGTCTTAATGTACTCTACTCTGCTGTTTCTCAAAGACAGGGTTGGGCCCACGGGGTGGGTCATGGGAAGGTAAGAATGGCTCATTGGATCATCCACGGGAAACATTGGTGATTGGTATTCGAAGCTGCCGACACGGCAAGTGAGGAGGCCCAAGTCTTTCAAGTGCAATTAATGTATTCTACAGGCTACAAAAGCTAATAAAGAGTAAATTATTATACACCCTGAGGAAGGCGCAAGCCAACACACGTTGGTGTTTTTTTTTTAATTACCCACTAAAATAAAGGGTTTTTAACTTTTTTTCAAACTCACCTGAGTGCCTGTACTTTTTTCTTTTTGTTAAGTTACCCTTAGCAAGGGTAACTTAAGGCAAGGGTTTTGGTTTGAGGGACACCAGCAGCGCTCCTTTGATCCTTTTGAAAGAGTAAATTACGTTGTGAATTTTAGTCGCCCAAAATATGTTATATTTATCAAATAAAAATGTAAAGCAATTTTGATGTGTCGATTCAATATGGCTGCAGGAGAAAAATATACAAGCTCACAGTATATATTCCCTCTTAAGTGAACAACTTCATTAACATGAATCAGTGGGAAGACAATACAACTGAGAGTATGCAGTATACGGGCATTTTGGAGGCCAGAAAACTGTCACAGAGACATAATTAGAAAACACGCACACACCCTCACACACATACAAACACAATATCAAGCTGTGCACATCCTCATTAACTCCTTGAGTATGATAAAACACGATTCTCTCTCATCCCACCCAAGATTCCATAAAGAGGAGATAGTATTTCAAGCTGCCGACACTAATTCTCTAATTATAACTTTATTTGAAGAAAACAAGGGAGCACTTAATAAGCAAATGAGAGTGATAATAACTTGGAATATGGATTGGACCTAACAGACTAGATTATAGGGGTGAACCCCCGCTGAGAGAGAGAGAGAGAGAGAGAGAGAGAGAGAGAGAGAGAGAGAGAGAGAGAGAGAGAGAGAGAGTTGTAAATAATGTGAATGAGTAAATCATGAGGCTAAATACTCAAAGCTGTAATTATGGCTTTCTTTGAAAAAAGAGAGATGAGTGGGTATGAGAATGATCGGATGGAGAAAAAAGTTAACTGCCATCGTCATTTGCTGTCATCCACACAATAGACACTTACTTTGCCACTTCAACTTTGGTCTGAGCTTTCCATTGTGCTTTGTTTCTCCCAGGGTTTAAACTTCACTGTCCTAAGTGAGCAAAAGAAGATGCAGAAGTTTCTCCCGCGACATTATAATTCTTTTAAAGCGATTTGACAGATGAAAATCATTGTATCCATTATGAGGAGCACTGTGAAATTAGTTGTTTAATGTTTCTGTGTCTCTGAAAGAGCTTTGTCAAGTGTGATAACCTGATACTGAGAGCAGAGTTATGTTTACTTTGGAGTAGAGATTTTTAAACAGAAAGTCCACAGTAAACCCTGTGGCTGTGGATTTATAAAGATAGGAATCTAGAGCAGAGCCCAACTGATACTAGATTTTTTAAGACGGATGCCTATATTAGGGAGTAAAAAAAATCTAACATTGACATCCGATACTGTTTATTAAACTTACAACAAATATGACTTTTATATTGCAGAAATGCAACAACTAGAATTGTTCGCTTTGGAGGTCACCAAACGAGACTTGAACAAAACAGTTTGGTGTGAATATGTAAAATTACCGTAACACTCTAAATTATGTTATTAGGGGAGGCAGAATGGCTAAAGATGACGACTCCCTCATTCACTCATTTCCCATGCCTTTTGCCGGAATGAGGAGTTAATTGCAAATGTTACTTTTTGTCAGTGTTTGTAATGTATGTGGTCAGTAATTTTTTGCATGGAGTAGTTTAATTATTTTCTTCTTGATGACAACTGTATGCTAGTGACTTTAAATCCTTGTCGTCTGTGTTGGATGCCATTATAGGGTTCAATTTGTTTACAGCTGATTCTTGTCTCTCATTTTGTGCTGCTTTGCAGGCTATATATGAAGACAGAGTGACACTATTTTACTACTGAATACGTTTACTTTATTGCTGCATTTGGCCTTTTGGAGTTTAATGTGCATGTTTAATGTGTTCATTTTTAGCAGGATTGTTCGCAAAAAGACACCCGGCCATTTAAAGGCAAATTGTCATTCATTTTGACTGCCTGACAAAAAGGCAAAGATCTCAAACCCACAACATCATGAAATAATGTCATGTGTCTTGACCCACTGAGTTGTCTAAAAGAATAACAATCCTATCGGAACTTGTGGTACAAGTCGCTGTAGTTGTAGTTACATATTGTTGGTACTATTATGACTTTTCAACCCCTAATTGAACACACAATCCCGGCTCCCACAAAAGGTGTCTCTCCCTTTTTGTCTATTACACTCTTTCACTTCCTCTCTGTAACCACTTTTATTCCTCTCCGTCTGCTGTCTGTTTCCAGCATGTCCCCAAATCTCTTAAGATTTGTCTTGAGCTACAGGATATGAAATTGACTTGTAAAGAGGAGACAAGTATTCACAGAGGGTTTTGCCATTCAAGGTTGATTTCATTTTATTCGCTATCAGGCCTGTCTGTCTGCTTGCATGTTAAAGATATGAGAAGGGTGTGCATGTGTGTGTGTGTGTGTGTGTGTTGCTCTGTGCTTTGTGTCTCTGCCATTCAGCCAGCTGTACATATGTCACACAATCTCACTTTCTATACCTGGTTATATTTGACATATGCTTAACGGGGGCCAGGGGGGATCGCTCGCAGTGTTGTGTGCTAATGGACGTGCGTGTACGTGTGTGTGTGAGTGTGTGTGAGTGTGTGTGTGAGTGTGTGTGTCCCTTAGCAGCACTATGTGCTGATGTACCAATCCAATGAAGTTGTCTGAGAATGACAGCTTCATTATCTTGTATGAAAGTGGGACAAATGGAGATTTGTCTCTCTATCACTCTGAGTGTAAGTATGGAGAGCTGAAAACACACACACACACACACACACACACACACACACACACACACACACACACACACACACACACACACACAGGGACAGACAGCTATAATTCCTTTTCCTTTATTTTCTTTGTTAGACTTGTCTCAGGCTTATGGTTCAATCTCTCCAATACCCCTATCTCTCTTACACTCTTTCTCTTACTCTGATGAGTATGTGGTGTCTGTGTTTGTGTCTGTTGGCAGCTGGGACTAGTAAGTGATCACTGTTTCTAAATGTTGCTCACTGGGAGATGCTCTGTTGTTCTGAAAGGAGGTGGTAAGGGAGAGTTGTGTCTCTGTGTTTTGGGGGGAGGGGGGGTCGCTGGCAGATGTCAAACAGTTGAAGCCTCACATAAACGTGCTGACAACTCTCTTAGTAAGTTGGCACCTTAGGGGGCAAGACAGGTGTGTGTGTGTGTGTGTGTGGGTAGGTGGGGGAGAGGGGGAAACAGACATGACCTACCCCCCTCCATTCCATCCCATCTGCATCCTGACATCTGACAGGGGCATCACACCAGGCTAATCCACCAACCACCATGTGTGTGTGTGTGCGTGTGTGTGTGTGTGCATGTGGTGCCTCATATCAAATAGAAAGGTAATAGTATGTAAATGACCCCACATATGTCATCCATGAGAAGATGGGGATGGACACACATGCTTTTGATCCCTTCTTTTACACTCACCCACACACACACACACACACACACACACACACACACACACACACACACACACACACACACACACAAACACACACACACACACACACACACACACTTTATGCCCTCAGGGTTGTGGGGTCTCAGCCCCTGTCTGATTTCTTTGGGTCAGTTTCTCACAGTTCTGACAGGGTCACACACCTCTCCTCTCATTATTAACCTGCAGTAAAACCCTGCACAGGCAAACATTGAGTGCATACATTGGTGTGTGTGTGTGTGTGTGTGTGTGTGTGTGTGTGTGTGTGTGTGTGTGTGTACGTGTGTGTGAGAGAGTGAGTGATTTAGAGAGAGAGGAAGAGCGTGTGTAAAGAGAGGAAAATGACAAACTGTTCATGTGTACGTGGGAAGGGAATTGAGACAGAGAGAGATAGAGATACTGAAGTGTGTGTGTAGGTGTGTATAGAGCGACAGTTAGATAGAGTCGCTCTGTGAGTGTATGTGTGTGTATGTGTCCTCGGGGCATAACCTATCACATTAGTGATATGACAGACTGCCCAGCCTCCTCTCTCATTTTCTGTCAATCAAGCACAGTATATCACATTCAGCCAACAATACCTCACTTTAAAGAGACAAACCACCCAATTACAGTTTTAACATGCTGCACCTGTGCTTTAGGACAGTTTAATGTATATATACGAACCGTCAGCTATATTTAGTAGCCTTTGCTCTCACAGCTCCTATCTCCAGCCATATCCCTGCAGCCATTTCCAGTCCCACACAGGCAGCTTTCACTTTAATTTGGTCATAATATTATGCAAAATTGAAGAAAAGAAGAATCATAAATATCTTTTGAAAAATAATGGATGCAGTGAATACATATGTTGTCACCTGTTATTCAGGCTTTTGTACGGACTGAAAACTGACACTGCAACAGAAGAAGAACAGAAGCAAGGGAATCAAAGTGACACAAAAACATACTGCAGAGAGAATAGAAAAGTGTATCTATGTGCATACATGCGTATCCAGGACCTTACTTTTTTGCTCCCATGATTCTGTGTGCTGTTAGATGTATAAAAAAATCCCCTCTAAATTCCATCACAGTTACTGACAGGATTATAGTTTTTGTATGTGTGTATGTGTGTGTAAGGTGATGAGAGAGTCCCGCGGTACTGTGGTCAATGCTGATGCACAATAGGATTATGACCAACACCTACCCGTGTGTGTGTGTGTGAGTGAGCGTAGGCAGAGAAGTGACCAAAAGGAGAGGCTCCTGAATGATAAACAGGAATACATCCGTCTTTGTTCCCTCTTTCTTTGTCTTTATCTATCACTCCATCTATCTCTCTAACCATCTGGACCCCCCTAACACACACACACATGCACACACATGTTGAGCATGTCTTATGTGTTACTGCTACAATGGGTATAGATGTAGTTTCAGACACATAGTTGGTGTGTATAGTGAAAGTAGAGTAGACATACTTTAATATATAATATATATATAATACATTTGTTACGTTTTGAAGGAAATGTATTTGCTCAATGAAATATGTTTTTCCAGTGCAGACACTGACATGGACCGATGTTCATACCCTCAGTTTTGATTATGTTTAGGCAATATCAATATCTAACCAAGACCACAATCTTCCCCAAATGATTTTAGTTGCAAATAATAACCATCAAAAAAGTTTAATCATACTTTTGTTGCCGCGAGTGGATATTGAACATGTTGTGACTCGGCACATACATACATTGATATTTCCTCATTTTAAAGCAACACTAAAGAAGTTTTCCTCTTCGGTCCCCCTACAGGTTGGAAGCGGAATTGTCCATTACTGCCGTCGTAAATAATTTAGCCTACTGCAGCCTACCGTCGCTCGCACGTTATTTGTTTGTATGCAGAACCGGCTCTGGAAACGATGAACAATTTGAACGATGTCCAGTGACAAGGTAGAGTCTAGTTACATATATGCTAGCACAATAGCTAACGCCTTAGCTAAGATTAGCTAACATGAGCCATAGCGATAGTTACATATATTAGCACAATAGCTAACGCCAATGAGCCAATAAAATAATCGACAATGTATTGTACACAGATGCACACTGTTGGAAAACAAATGATTACCGGTATTACTTACAAGTCCAGCAGCAACAAAAGCAAGTCACCATCCGTCTTGCATTTTGTAGCCTCCTTCAGCTCTCACCAACGAGTGTGAGCCGGTCCGATATTCACTCTTGTTCGAGCTCTTTCTTTGTCACGGTCCCGTTTTCTTTTCTTCGACTCATCGGACATTATACTCCTTTTCTTTGCAGGCTCTGCCATGACGCCAATTTAAAAACTACCTAGCTGCAAGGTATCTTCCACGCACCTGCCGGGTGTTCTCCCACTGATCTCTACACAGAGCCTCCACCTACCGGCTTTTGTAACGCTTGCCGTAAAGCAGGTCAAATTTGTAGTCTCATTAGAACTACAAAACCACTACCCGACGAGGCAAAGTTACATGCCGAAGTGCCGTTCACCCGGTTCACTGAAACTATTTTGGAAAAACTATTTTAAGGCACTAAAAACTTTTTAGTGTTGCTTTAATGATTGCAGCATTGTGTTTCAACCCCTGAAAAAGTATTTGCTGTTTTAAATTAGTAATATACTGTATTATATAACTGAATATCTAGCCAGGTTTATACATTGACAGACAGAGTGGAAACACACAGGCATTTTCATGTTGCGCTGAAACGGCGTTTCAAGAGTATAGATTCCATGCCGTATTTCTGAGTGAAACAGGGAGGCCGGGAATCGGGAGGAATTTGATTTGATCGTTCAAACGATTAGCTCACAACCTTATCTAGCTCTGTGCAGTGTCACATTTTCAGATTGATGGATGTCATGATACTTTTGGTTGAAATTGGTCAGTACTCAGGGAGGGAGGGAAATATTGAAGTTTGATATACAATTTGAAGAAATTAATTTTTTGTAATTTTTAATAATAGGTGCACAATATGACTGGGACGTTTTTAATTTCAGCTCAACTTTCAAAACATGTGTGATGTGTTTTTTTTGCATACACTTACAATAAGTTTAAGTCATCTTATATTATGAGGACAATGCCTGCACATGTGAGTGTATCAATGTGTGTGTCTGTGTGTGTAGGTGTGTGTCTGTGGCCCCCCAGGCTCACTCCATCAACCTCCCCTCACCACCAGCTGTCTCCCCTCATTTACATACTCTCTCCTCCCACTAATGGAATTAGCCACAAGTTTCCTGAGGTGAGGCAACACACACATGCAAACACACGCATATGCACACACACACACACACACACACACACACACACACACACACACACACACACACACACACACACACACACACACACACACACACAGCCCTTTAGACACAAACGTGCATACTGTATGAGTGTATGCAAGCTATTTTGGTGGTGTGTGTGTGTGTGTGTGTGTGTATTCGGGATGGGCTGAGAAGGTCAATCAGAAACCACACAAAGATTGCGGCTCAATCCAAATCTATTCAGAACTTTCCTCCTGTACAGAGCCACAACACCTGTGTTTTTTTTTGTTGAGATTTATTTTAAATATATTTTATGTGTACATTTAATATGTACAGCATAAATGCACAAATAACTAGCTTCACTAGACTACACTGGCTTCATATAGCAGCTTACATGTAAGTTCATCAGAGACACCCATATTTGGAAGCCCCATCATGCTGTGTTCTGATGTCTTCTGCAGGAGGCTGAATAGACACCATTTCAAATTACATACTAGCAACTGTTAGCATCTCATTTCCTAAACACAACGGAACCAGACAGAAACACAACAACGATAACTTTTAGCACTTGGACTGTAGCACTGAACACACTCCTACTTGTCTGTTTAGAAGTGATACTCTTAAGTGAAGGCGGTATAGAGGACATTGACTTTGACATGTCACAATAGGAAAAGCAATACTATGAATGATAGCTTGACTCCATTTAGTTAATTTTTTCACTGTCAAGGCTTACTAGGACACATGACGGAGCCATTGTTAATGTTAACAGCGGTTGATTTGCATTTGGTTGATAACACGTAGGGAAAGAGGACGGATCTGCTGTTATATCGGGAGAAATAGGTTTTGGTGAGAACTATTGTTTTGTCCAGATTAAGATCAAATCTATTATCCCACACAATGAAATACGTATGGTCCAGTGCTCCGGATATGAGAATACATTTGATCACATTGTGCTAGGCTATTTGCCCAGCCACTTCTCCAAAGTGGTTACCCAAATGTTTTTCACCTCTGCAATCAGAAAACATGCCAAAAGTGCAGCTCTCATCGCAGAATAGATGCTCAGCACCTTGTCATGCTGCTGGCATTTGTAGCTTTGTATAAATATGCACTCACGCTCTCCCATTGTAAATAATAAAAAAATATGCTGGCTTCAGGAAAGAACACTTTGGTGGACACAGACCCTGATAACTAAAAATGCTTCCTGATGAAAAAAAATATATACTGTAAATCGCTTTTCATAAAAGTCTCTAGCAAATTAATGTAATGTAATACAGCTGGACTGAAACCCAAAAAGGGTCTTGAGTTTTCATCATATTAGTATAATATTTTCTAAAATCAATGTTAACATTCAATAGAAGAATCCAATGTTTCCTTGGAAGATAACAATGTTCACTGCTGGACTTCTTAAGGAAATGTACTCTCTTGATAGAGCCGAGTGTGGAGTGATCCAGACCCAGGTTAGAAACATTCCTTCCCAGTCCACCTCCACCCTTTTCCTTACATATGACCTTGAGAATGTTTCATAGGTCCCAGTCAGCGATCTCCCTCGGCCTTTCTTCCCTTCTCTTTGCTGTCCCCTTTGCCACTCTCCGCCAACAGTGTTGTTTCTTTTTGTTTTGTCCTCCCTCTCTCTGTCAGCAGGTCCTGTCCATCAATACAGAACTGTCAGTCATTGGAGTGACAATTGGCAGCTGTCGATACAGTGTAGTGGACTGCCAGTCCGTATATAGGCTTCAACTCCTAAAATGCTATCAGCTGCCAATACATAAACACACAGACACATGCAGGGCTCAAAATGCACAGAAGCACAAAAACACACATACCTTTTTCTCTTTGCATCCTCATCACACTTGATCATCGCTGACGCAGGGAAATGTGGTTTGATAGGAACGAGATCAAATCAGATGAGGAAACAAAGGACCACCTTCTGACTATTCAATCTTTGGCAGCACGCACACACACACACACACACACATACACAATGGTACTGATAAAGGTCTTATCACAGACTGAGGCTGGAGTCACTGACATATGGCTCCCCCTACTGGAGACCTATAAGACCTTTGGCAAAGACAACCCTGGTTACACTGTAGTACATTAACATGTATCAATCTATTCAATCTGTTCATTTAATAATTACCCCCTCTCTCTGACACCCTTTTCCTCTCACTCTATCAAAGTCTTTCTTCTTTCCTTGCTGCAGTCTTTTCTTAATCGTTTAGTTGCTAAACTTGTATCCTTGTACCCTTTCCGTTCCATTTTTGTTTTCTCCCTTTTATTTTTTCTCTTCTTTTTTCATGACATTAATGCCATTTGTGATTCTGTGATGTAATATCAAAGCTTCTTCCAAGTTCAGGTGTAACAGCTGAAATGTTGGATGTCCTCTTTGGACATATATGGACCACTTCTAATACATGGTATCTGACTGAACCCGAACACTAACCTTAACCGTTGTTTTCAACTTGTGAGTCTGTACGTGACATACTGGTAAAATGTGGTCCTGAAGACACCTTGTGTAATGGGAACTACCACAAAGGTTGTTTTGAGTCGTCTGCCAGATGTTTCTGTCTCTATATGTGGACAGATTTTGTCAACGCGATGGAATGAAGTAAACAATTAAGTCACAAAACTTTACTGGTGGACAATTATGATCAAAATCCAAGCTAGGTTTGCAGATGGATGTGATCCAAGGAAGGTCATCAGAAGTAGGGGACGCCCATGACCTGATTTAGCTGGTGTAATCCCAATGTAGTGTGCAACTGGTCTTTAGCCATGGATTTAGCCATCATCATGATCATCACAATAATATCCATTGTGATAACATTGTACTCAAAAAAATAATCACTGAGAAGTGGAAACACAATTATATCACAACAAGCCAAGAAACATGAGGAGCCAGCAGATCAGACTGGAAGAAAGCAGAAAATGTAACTAATAACCCATAGCTAACTTTGGCAAGTTACCAACAAACCAGCCAGGTATAAATACTACGGTATATCTGCAAATACTGTACTGTATACAAATTTGTAGTACATGAATGTCAATGGTATATGTCAAGTGTTGAGAGTCAGTGCACAGAGCAAGGCACAGACAAGTTTATTTTTATCTGTATAGGTCCTGCCCAGTAAGTCTTGGGGCCCTAGTTTCGTGGCGCAGCGCAGGGTGGCGGAGCCGGTGCAATGCAAGTTTCGACCAGCGCAGCCTTGCGCACGGTAAGTTTGGCAGTTTGGTGGATCGCCTGCGCCAAGATGGGTGTGGCGGCACAGCAGGGGGAGGTGTCACAGATTCAGCTTGGCGCAGCGGAAGTTTCGTGGCAAAAAGCCTCGCCGAGACTGCGCCGAAAGCCCACCAGCTCCAACCTGGTCTACTCTTGGCGCAAGGCGAATTACAGCTGGTGGAGTTTGGCTCACCGGCGAACACTATTTAATGCAACTAATTGAATCGACACGTGAATTTATATCTATATAGATTGTCCCGTCACATCTGACGTCAGATCAAAGGCGGATGGCACGCGTAACGGAAACTCAGCCTGACTGAATTAACACAGCTGAAACTTGGACCTCTCGGACCAAAACATCAGTTTCATCCTGGGAAAAGTCTGACCGTCTGGCGCTGCTGCTGTCTTCTGTCCAGCGCGCTAGCCATTTTGGTGAGCAGAATTCCTTTATGATGCCCCCCCCCCCCCCCCCACCCGAAAAACAGTGATTTAGGGGCGTGCAGGTGGCGGAGTGGTTAGAACGCATGCCATGTATGTTACACGTACGCATACGCCGCCAACCCCGGTTTGAATCCCGCCTGAAGGTCTTTTGCTGCATGTCACACCTCCCTCTCTCTCTCTCCTGTTTTTCATATCTATCCACTGCTAATAAAATGCGTCTATGCCTGAAAAAATCTTTAAAAAAAATACAGCAGCTTGTGCCTGGTCTTGCGCCTCGGCAGCCTGTTGTCCGTGTTCGTGGAGAAACGCGCAACTTTGCCGCGAGCTGGAACCGGAGTTGGGGCTGCAGCTGGTCTGAGTGGCATGCAAGGTCTCGGTGTCCCGCCGTTCTGGTGTTGGACGGGGAATCCGGTGCAGCATTCCGGTGCAGCTGTGGAGCGCGGATGATGAAAACGGTGATGATGATGATGAATGGCCCAGCCGGCTCGTGCAGGCACCGGGTTCTCGCCACCATTATGTCTACTGCTGTGCGCCCTGACCCTGTTTTGTGATAGACATGCCTAAATGTGCCTACAATTTCTATAGTGACGCCGTCGCTGTCACTATTCCTTTCAAACGCTATTCCTTTCAAACGCTGTCACTATTCCTTTCAAACTCAACATCATAGTGATCTATCGCCCACCCGGTCCTCTTGGTGACTTTTTGGATGAGATGGATGCCCTCCTGAGCTGCTCCCCTGATGATGGCACACCGCTCGTCGTCCTCGGTGACTTCAACATCCACTCGGGAAAGCTGCACTCATCTGAATTCATCGACTTCTTTTCCGCATTTGACCTTACGCTCTCCCCCTCTCCACCAACTCACCGGGCCGGGAACCAACTTGACCTTGTCTTCACAAGATCCTGTGGCATCTCGGCAATCTCTGTTACCCCGCTCACCGTGTCCGACCACCACTTTGTGACTTTCTCCCTCCCCATGAAGCCCACCACATCCCTCCCCTCTACGCCTCGAATGGTCACCAGCCGCCGCAACCTGAAATCCCTCACTCCCTCCGCTCTCTCCTCAACTGTTATCTCCTCGCTCCCATCCTCGGAACAGTTCTCCTTAATGCCTACTGAGGAAGCCTCCTCTATCCTGATGTCCTCACTCGCCTCTTCTTTGGACACTCTCTGTCCCCCAATCGCACGACCGGCGCGATCATCTCCCCCCCCTCCCTGGCTGTCTGAACCTCTGCGAACCAACAGATCATTGTTGCGAGCGTCAGAGAGAAAATGGAAGAAATCGGGACAGCACGAGGACCTTGCTCACTACCACCTCCTCCTCTCTGACTTCACCTCAACTGTTTCGGCAGCTAAATCTGCCTTCTACCTGGCAAAGATCAACTCTTCTGCCTCCAACCCCAGGAAACTCTTCTCCATGTTCTCTTCCCTCCTCACCCCTCCTACCCCTCCGCCCCCTTCCTTCCTTACTGCCGATGACTTTGCAACTTACTTTACCAAGAAAGTAAATGACATCAGCTCCTCATTCACGCCTATTCCCTCCCAGAAGACATCTCCCCCAACTCTCAACTCGGATGGTCTTACCAGCTTTAGCCCCATCACCTCTGAAGACGTTCACGCACTTGTTACATCTAACCGTGCCACCACCTGCTCCCTTGACCCGATTCCCTCCTCTCTTCTCCAGGACATCTCACACGACATCTTGCCATTCCTCACCACCCTGATCAACTCCTCCCTCACCTCAGGTGTCATTCCAGCGGATTTTAAGACCGCTATCGTGAAGCCTCTCCTGAAAAAACCCACCCTTGACGCTACTGACATCCAAAGCTACAGACCTGTATCTCTTCTTTCATTCCTCTCTAAAACCTTGGAACGTGCTGCCTACAACCAACTGTCATCCTATCTCTTGCGGAAGAACCTCCTAGACCCTAACCAATCAGGATTCAGGACTGCCCACTCCACTGAGACGGCCCTCCTCACTGTGACCGAGTCCCTGCGAGACGCCAAAACATCATCCAACTCCTCCGTTCTCATTCTCCTTGACCTATCTGCTGCATTCGACACAGTCAACCACCAAATTCTCCTCTCCACTCTGGCTGAACTTGGCATAACCGACTCTGCTCTCACCTGGTTTACATCATACCTGACAAACCGCACCTTTCAGGTCACATGGAATGGCTCTATGTCCAAACCCTGCTCTCTGGACACGGGTGTCCCTCAAGGCTCAGTATTAGGACCGCTTCTGTTCTCACTATACACCAGATCACTAGGTTCTGTTATCACATCGCATGGATTCTCCTACCATTGCTACGCTGATGACACCCAGCTGTTCCTCTCTTTTCCCCCGTCCTCTGACGCTCACATTGCAACTCGCATCTCGGACTGTCTGGCTGACATCTCTGTCTGGACAACTGCACATCACCTCAAGCTTAACCTGAATAAAACCGAACTCCTCTTCATCCCAGGGAAAGACTGCCCTCGCATGAACCTGTCGGTCACTGTTGAGGGCATCACAGTATTTCCTTCCTCAACTGCGAGGAACCTGGGTGTAATCCTCGATGACCAACTATCCTGCACCCCCAACATCACTGCTGTGGCCCGATCCTGCAGATTTGCCCTCTACAATATCCGCAGGATTCGGACCTTCCTCACAAAGGATGCAACGCAGCTCTTGGTCCAAGCACTGGTCATCTCCCGCCTTGACTACTGCAACTCTCTCCTGGCCGGACTCCCGGCCTATGCGATTAAACCATTGCAGCGTATCCAGAACGCTGCAGCACGCCTTATCTTCAATCTACCCAAATTCTCCCACGTGACCCCCCTCCTCCGTGACCTCGACTGGCTCCCTGTTGCAGCACGCATCCAATTCAAGACGATGACACTGGCCTTCAGGGCCATCAATGGAACGGCACCTGCCTACCTTCAAACACTGGTCAAACCTCATGCCCCGAAGCGAGCACTCCGCTCCTCTTCTTCAGCTGGCCGGCTGGTACCACCATCGCTGAAATCAAACAGATGTCGCTCAGCAAAGTCCAGACTCTTCTCTGTTCTGGCGCCTCAGTGGTGGAACGAACTCCCGACCAATGTCAGGACAGCAGAGTCATTTGCCATCTTCCGAAAAAGGCTCAAGACTCACCTGTTCAGACTTCACCTCGACTCTACATAGCATGACCCACTAACACCCTCCCTCGACCCCCCCCCCCCCCCCCCGCAAAAAAAAAAAAAAAAAAAAAAAAAGCTCTTTAGCTCTTACTGCATCGGCAATGATACGTCGTGGTTTCTTTGTTTCCTTCTTTTGACAAATGTACTTATTGTAAGTCGCTTTGGACAAAAGCGTCTGCTAAATGACCTAAATGTAAATGTAAATGTAAATACAATATCGGCATTATAATTATTACAACTATGATGATTTTTCATAATATTTTTGGTGCCCCCTCAGCACTTGGTGCCCTACGCACAGTGCTTGGTGGGAGTGACGAAACTTGCACTGCACCTCGCCTGGCACATTAAAGGTGAGGAAAGGAGCTCATTTGATTGGTGAAGATCTGAATCGGCTGTGTTAATCCCACTCCACCCCTTGTCTCCTCCTGCCTCTTTCCCACTTGCGGGGGTAGGAGTGACGGGAGGCGTGCCTGCGCCAGACTGCACCGTGCACAAAACTTGCAAAGTGCAGGCGGACACACCCTGTTGGCGTGGCGCAGGTGCGCTGCGCTCCGACTGCACCTGGTGTACGAAACTAGGGCCCTTGGTCACGATATATACCATTGATTTTAAGTTTTAAAAAAATAATGCCCTCAAAAATCAAGAATAGGTTGATAGGTCTCAGTTTAAGTAGGACGGTCATCTGAGAACTGTGATGGATGTTTAAAACAGACAGTTTAGATAATAACACAGGACAAACATGTAAAGGTTTCAGCCATTTATTGCATCAATATGCATTTTAGTGTTGCTCTACTGATGAGAAACACATTACAATAAAAACATTCACATACAGCTAAATGTTCATACAGAGGTAGGCTGGGAATGTGGAGGGAGTTGTTGAATGCATGCTGACTGAATTAATACATCTTAATATGGACTGCCTATTGTGATATATCGTTGTGGAAAAACATGATTGGATGATGAATGGCACACTACCACTGCTTGCACTACCACGAGGCTCCACTTGCCTGTGGGTGCATTTAAAACCTGTATGATCTGTGGATTGCCTGTGTTTGCTGCTCCGTTGTACTTCTTTTTAGATCTTTTTGAGATCTCAACAAATGAAGTGGTGAGAATGAAGTAATTGCTCAGTTGTGATAACCCCCAATTTTCCTTGAAGTTGCATTCACAGATGGCAAATAAGAGCTCTCTTCATACCCCCCACCCCCCCCCACATAAAAAACAACCTTAAAAACAGTTCTGTTGTTGCCTATGACTACGAATTAGAAGAAGAACTGAGTGTAGCAGAGTCATAAAGTATAGTATAGTGACAGAAATTGGGAGGGGACATGCCTGTCTGTCTGTTTTCCCTTTACGCACATGGCGTCCATCCGTATGAGAAATGTGATTACAAATGAGAGTGTGAATGAGAGAGCGGAGTGCCACAGCTGGCATGGCATCTGGCTTGGCATATCGTTGCGCAGCCTCGCCCGCTGCCTGTGCGCTCTAATGTGGCTGTCGACAAGCCCATTAAGAAGCCATTACTAAATGCTCTGTCTCTGCTCCTCTTCCACGCCTTATAGCACAAGCCCGGGGGAATGCCATCAAAACGGAGAGAGGGTGAGAAGAGGAGTGAACAGACAGAAAGAAGAGAAAGGAAAAGAGTTTGAAGCAAAGAGTGAAGACAGGGTGTGTGTGTGAATTAACAAGTAGATTTAATGATAAAACTTTTGTGTCCTGTGTCTGTGCCAGAGACAGAAAGTGATGGAGGGTAGAGACTCTACTTCACTATGTGACGAGGTCCTGCCTCAGGGCCTAGCAAGGAAGTGTCTTTTGAAGTATTCGCTTCCAGACAAAGTTCAGTGCTCAAAAAAAAAAGATGATACCTCTGTGTAAGATTTTGTTAAAGCATTTTTAGAGTTAAAACAATTATTTGATTAATGGTACCAAATAGGAGATCGGGGGCATTTTTCTTGCCTCCCAACGGCTCTCAAAGTGTTGATGGCTCGCATATAACGGCGCAAACAGTGCAACCGCAACAGTTCTGACAGAGTTAATGGTGTTAAGGAGGGGGAATCAGCGAATGGGTGCAATACTTTTGTCACGATGCCGTTTGACAGGATGGTGTTGTCAGCTGCAAACGCCGTATGAGTGCAGTGCTGGGCGGCGACCATTAGTTAGCCGACGGTGGCGATATGCATGCCCACACCTGGCCCATCTATGCAAGCAGAGCACAGAGAATTGATATGCACGTGCCAAACTTCCAACCTAGAATCCTGTATCATAAAAAATAGAAGAATGAAAAAAAATTGTCTTAATTATTTTGTTGTATTGACAATCAAACGTAATTTATCCAAAGTATGTTGTATTTTTAACACCTTTTTTTTTGTGCTGAAAGCACCAAATCAACATAGTCAATATGTTGTTATAAAAGTGTTTATGGTGATATAGAGATGCAGTCGCCCCTTTAACAGTGCAGAGCTGTTGAACAGCATTCGAGAACTATTTCATATTTTTCCATTGCTGGCACCATCACTGCCTACAGGCACATATGCTGTCTCCGTCACCAGATTCGATTTGATTAATCAGAGATACTAATTCACACACATTCTGTACATAAAGACTGACATATTAGGCAGCAGAATACTATGAAGTGTGTTTTCTTTGAGAAGAAGGTGAGACGAGGTGAACCCTTGGCCGACAGGACTGAACTTAAAGACAAAAAAAAAAAGAAAAAACTGTTCACACAACAAATTTGGTACAGAAATAAATACAATAAACTGAAATACAATAAGCAATCTTTATTTGTTCTTCTCATTATTTACTCAGGCCAGAATAAGGTGTGTCACACAATGCTGGCTGCCTTAAGCCCAAGTTATGCTTCCGCGTCGACACAACGCAAGGGGGCTTGCGGACCCCTTACGTCCTTGCGGACCCCCTTACGTCCAACGCAAGGGCCTGACGTGCACCTCCCAAAAATCCTAGACGCGCGTCGAGGCGACGCAACACCAACGCAGCGGCATTAGCTGTGATTGGTCCGCTAACTACATCCGCTGGAGACCGCTTTCCGGTTTCCACTCATAAACACCGCCATTTAAACTTTTAATAGGCTACTTTTATTGTTTTCACCTCGTTTTATTGTTTGCACCTTGTCGCTTTTGCACAAAGAAATAAAAGACCAAGTTCTGAAAAATTGTGGATGTTTAAAGCCGGAAAGTAAACAAATAGGCTATAAAGAGGCTAACGACGATATACGTCAAGAGTCTCGGTCGGTCGGTCAGTCTTTACAAAAAACATAGCGCCCTTTACCGGTGTGGCATTGAATTGCATTTCGACACGTAAACCCAACGCAGAACCATCACGGTCTCCAAGCAACTGCGTGGCCGTTGCGTGGCCGTTGCGTGGCTGTTGCGTGGCCGTTGCGTGATCACTACGCGGAAGCATAATCAGGGCTTTAGAGAACAGTGGCAAACACTGTCTTGACCCGCTAGAGGAGGAGAAGCAAGGCAGAAAGGGCACCAGGAGAAGGGATGGAGAGAAAAATAAACAAAACGATAGACAGTGAATCTATTTTCCTCTCAGAGTTAAAAAAAAAAATAGGCAAACAGCCATGGTTAAAAAAACACTGGGGGTAACCAACTTCAACCATGTCCAGAAATTCCTTTTGTATTCATCTCATAAAAATCTTTCTTTTATTCTCTTGGGGGATGAACTGTACAACAGGGAAAGCAGTCTTTAATTTATCATTATTCAGAAGCTGCACAGCTCACCTGTTGTATTTGTATCTGGGTACGTACTGAATCATTCCTGCAATCTGATGCCAGGATGCAATGTGGTGTAGATGGCATTTGATTAGGGACAGCAAGGCATAAACAAAAATCAGATTATCTCATGAAGATTGCTGAGGGACACTAAGGCTGCCATGACAGTTTTTGACTTTCATAAAAGGGGATTTTAGGTACATCCATCCATTATGATTCACAAATATATTCACCGTATCTATGTGCAACTTCCTGCTGTGTGTGTGTGTGTGTGTGTGTGTGTGTTTGTGTGTGTGTGTGTGAGAGAGAGAAGTGGTGAATTGCTCTTTTCATGAGTGACAGTGACAGGTTTCTCATCAGGCCCTGAAGCCTCCTCGCAGTTAGAGACCATGTACAGCACAGCCCCCAAACAACAAACACACACACTCATACAGACACATTGTGAACTGGTGATGGTGTAAAAAGAGAGTGTTTCCTGTATAACTACAGAGCATACCAGACGTAGCTGGTACCACACATGTGAGTGTGTGTTTGTGTGTTTGTGCGTCGGCTGCTGGAACTAAGCGGGGCTCTTAATCACGGTTGTAACGGGCAACATTACTGGCAGCGGCAGAAGGCTAATGATGAATGCCTGAGTCTCTGTGCAAACCCTGACCTCCTTTTCTGCTGCGATGCACAAAAAGCTCGAGCTATTTCACCAAAACACACACACACACAAACAAACGTTTGCATCAACACATTAATCCTGACAAATAAAAACTGCCGAGGTAAATGCACATGGATAAAAATGTGCGCGCGCGCGCACACACACACACACACACACACACACACACATACACACTAAACATGTCTTAAGCGTGGCGCTGGACAGTAAGAGAAATGAGAGTAATTGAAATTAGTACATGAGAGAGACAGATGGAAAAAAATATGAGAGAAAAAAGGAGAGAGATTTTGCAAAATAGGGAGTGAGTAGTTAAAGAGTGTAAAGTTTTGATGAAGGACAAACTAATGTCAGGGACTGGGGCAGTTCCGGCTTCCTGCTCCCCGGCTACCACATGTGATCCCGCCTGTCACTCACACTCCATTGCCATGACAATCATCGTAATGCCGCCGATGCCTGGGGGTGGGGACAAGCCTGTCCTTGTAACAAACAGAACCCCTCCGCGATCTGACACCAACAACTGGGCAGAAGATCTCTCTCACTCACTCACACGCAAAACGAGCAGCACACGGTGATGCCGCACAAATAAAAACACAAAAGTTGAAGCAAATTCCATTCTCAATTCAGCTACATATTTCAGTAACAATGATGGGATGTGATGTGTTCCTGTCACAATGTCCAGAGTATGGTGCATGTTTTGTCAGTCATGTGTAATATGCAGCATGTGGTTGCCTGTGGATCTGTATACGTGTGTGTGTTCACATTGTATGCATTCATACAATACATGTGAGTTTGTGATCTGTGGCTTAATATATCATAAATGTGCATGAGAGAGGGGAGTGAGGGAGACGGTTCATGTGTGTTAGCCATTGGGTAGGGAGCAGGGACTTGTCAAGCTGAGGAAGAGATGGCAAACTGGATGGTGATGCCAGCTCTGTGTGACAGCTCCTTCACACACATACGCACATGTTTGCACGCACACACATACACACATGTTGTAACCCCCAAACCTACCCTAGCCTACACTCTCGAGCTGTGAAAGCTGGGACGCAGAAAGAAAACGAGACTGGTGGAACCTCCTTTTAACTGGAGGCTGATTGGTGTGTGTGTGTGTGTGTGTGTGTGTGAGGTGGTGGGCTGGCGGGGGTTCAAAGTGTCACATCAATTTGTGGCTGTGCTGTTTCTGAAAGAGGCTAACCCCACTGCCACTTAAGCTTAGCACAATAGTGAACAGCATACTGGCAGACAGGACACATACATATAGTACACACACACACACACACACACACACACACACACACACGTATACTTGCAGAAATGCAGGCACACACAGTAACAAAGTTTCTTCAGTAGTCATATTTCACAAGATGTATTTCTACCTTCATTTTGAATTGTTTAACAGTGTATTTCAGCAGAAAAAGATGTGTTCATTCAGCACCATGTGCCATCATGCTAAGATGACAGCATGTACTGGCAATATTCTGGTCATCTTACATACAGGAAGTGTAGCAAGGCTTGAGAAGAGTAACACCATGCAAACAATCATGAAATGTGTTAATGCATTTAAAGACTGATTCCACATCTGCACATACACACATAGTTGAGAGGAATGTAATTTTCTGCAAATCTATCAACACGTCTGCCCCAAAATGATATTTTGGTGTGATGCTCAACCGTGCCTCTGAGCCCAGAATGCAAGCAGCCAGCTGAGGTAAGGTTGCTGGTTAGAAGCCCCCAGGGGTGACCTGGCCCGGGCCCCAGACCACTTTAACCACTCGTCTCCATTAACAGGCTCCCAGATATCATTATGCTCCCTGGGGAGCAGGCGTGCTCTAACCAACCATTTACCCTCTCGCTCTCTCCTTTATTTCGCTCTCTCATGTCTCCCTCTCTCTGCCATGATGTTACTCGATGAGAAAAGACAGCAGGGAGAAAAAATATGAGATTGATTTATTTGCTTCAGTGTTCTTTGGGATGGAGTCCTCTCTCTCTTTCTCTGCACACTGAAACCAATTAGCGAGCAGAGCACTTGTAGCGGGGAATGTAGGGCAAGCGAGGAGTAATAAAAAAGTATCGACTTTTCTGTGACTGTACGCGGCGTGAAAGGGGTGCCGCGGCCTTGTCCGACATGAAAGGAGCTCCATTAATTTCACTTATTTCACCCAGGCCCCTGTCAGGAGGCCCTAATGCGTCCCAGGCGCACTTCTCACATGCAGACACACAGACAGCGCAACGCAGCTCAAGCCTGGTTACCAAATGAGTTTACATTATATATCAGAGCAAGAGGGAGAGGGGAGCGCAAGAGAAAAGAGTAATTTCTAATTCCCTAGTTGAGACAAAAAGCGAAGCCCTTCATACGTAGCTAATTTTGCTCCAGCCTCACCTCCTCATCCTCCTCCTGCCTCGATGTCTCTCTCTCATTCTGCACCGTGTAAAGGCCACACTTCCAGGCAAATGACCTACAGTTCAAAAACAGGACTGCAACATATACACCTGAGAATTACATAGTAAGACACTTTGGTTCAACGTTTCTAGTAACCACAAAAAAGTAGACAACTTAATCGTTAGTAGAAATTTCAGATGCAAGGCCTATTATAAAATACTTCTCCTTTTAAGAATCAACCTTTTTTCAAGATACAGATACAGAAGAATGTTTTTTTTTATTGTGGATTATTGTATTTCTTGCAAAGCAAATAGAACATTTGCGAGAGTGTGGTTTTACCATGGCTTATTAGGGCCAAAAGATAATAAGAAAACAAAATTCATCATCATTCAAATCCATCCATCCATCCATTTTCTACCGCTTATCCTGTATTTAGGGTCACGGGGGGGCTGGAGCCGATCCCAGCTGTCATTGGGCGAAGGCAGGGTACACCCTGGACAGGACGCCAGTCTATCACAGGGAGACATGTAGAGACAAACAACCATTCACGCTCACATTCACACCTACGGGCAATTTAGAGTCACCAATGAACCTATCCCCATCCTGCATGTCTTTGGACTGTGGGAGGAAGCCGGAGAACCCGGAGAGAACCCACGCTTACACGGGGAGAACATGCAAACTCCACACAGAAGGAACCCGGGCCGACCCGGGAATCTAACCCAGGACCCTCTTGCTGTGAGGCGAGAGTGCTACCCACTACACCACCGTGCAGCCCATCATTCAAATCATTTGAAGAAACCT
Organism: Eutrigla gurnardus; assembly: GCF_963514095.1. Lineage (NCBI taxonomy): Eukaryota > Metazoa > Chordata > Actinopteri > Perciformes > Triglidae > Eutrigla > Eutrigla gurnardus. The sequence goes on along the minus strand of NC_139915.1, from coordinate 22,044,281 downwards.
GGGGGGAAAAGTGCTAACACCAGCTACTGTCTGAATTTCTTTGCTCCTGAAGTAACGTTATTATGGATGGATTCTGAGCAAATTTGAAGTTCCTGAAAAATACATTTTGTACTTTATATATTATTACTGTTAAAGTAAAGTGGAGACCAGCAACTTCAATCTTTGACTACCTGAGTCGTGTCTTTTATTTCAACACAGCTAACACCGTGTTATGTGTCAGAAAAGGCACATAACATAACTGCTTGTGTTGAACCACATATTATGGTGAATTGGATGGATGGATGGATGGATGGATGGATGGATGGATAGATACAATAAAATCAATTTTGTACACGATGGCTCATGTTACTGCAATGTTTAACTGTAAAGCGGATGTCGGTACTTAAAACCCCCCCCACTATTTTTCATTACCACAGTCTTGCAGTAGTAATAGTAGTTTGGGGATGTGTTCAGTGCATTTCCCATGGATTTACCATAGTTCTCTTGAAGATTATGCTCCTGGTTAAGTAAAACTAGTTAGAAATTTGAGACTCTATGAACCTTTCTCATTTGGCTCTTGGAGTTGGCCTACTGTCATCTGGTAAATTACATTTACCTGGAATTTTTGCATCATTGTGTGTATGTGTGCCTGTTTTTACGTGTGTAAAGGCATGTAAGTGTATGCCAGAGATAGACGCACCCCTTGAGTGCATATATGTGTGTGTGTGTGTGTGTGTGTGTATGTGTGTGTGTGCGTGTGTGTGTGTGTGTGTGTAGGTGTGCGTGTATGTGTGTGTGAAAAAGAGCAAAGAGTGAGAGGCTATCTGCAGACAGAAACTAATCAGTGTGTGTGAGATAAGAAAGCTGCCTTTATGGTGTATGGTAATCAGCCCCCCTTCGGCCCGCCACCACCATGCATAATCACCACGACTTATTCACATGATTGATGAAATATGCGTCTGTAAAATCCGAGCTGCTTTTGTTACCATCCTGTTTTTCCCCCCTCTCCCCCCCTCTCCTTCATTTTCTCTCAATCTCTTTTTGTCTTGTTCAACCCCTCTGTCTCTCTAAACATCTCTCCCCTGCTCTGCAGTGGTCAAAGATGTTTGGGACCATGTTCAAACAAGAAATTATAGACACGGCATGAGGTCGCTCTTGAAACTACATGCACTCACACACACAAACCCTCTACACTTCTCTCGTAAGGTAGTAATATGATGCATGAGAGATGCATAAGAAAATCATCTGAAGAGGAGTTATATGAAGAAAAGGAAGAGGGTAAAAAAGAAAAGGGTTAGAAGAACGAGTGAACATGGAGAAGTATTAATTGTTCTGTCCTGCAGAGAAGTCTTGGCTGGATTAGAGGAGGATGAGAGGGCTGAGAGAGAGATGGAGTGATAGAGAGAATTAGATGGATAGATGCTTCAGAGAACTCTTGCCACTAATACTCAATTGCATTAATCAGGGAACGAATGCAGAATTTCCAACTAATCCAACATGAAGAAACAAATAAACCATTTAAAGTGGCAATCGACAACTTTTCAACTCCGCCCCAGTGTTAACAAGAGGCATTATTGTTGGTGCCACAGCTGCAAAGACAATCGGCTTGCTTACAGTCTTCCTAAGAGCCAAGTGACAAATTTAAACACTTATTCAGACTATCAGGGAAAAATCAAGAAATGTATTCAGATATATTACTGTAATTAATTCCAAAGTTGCTCAGAGTCACAGTCCACAGATCTTCTCCTCTTGCGCAGGCAGTCTCTTCCTTGCTGCAACTGACACAACCACTAAGCTTAATGCAATGTATGTGATGATGTATCCAATATGCAAATGAGCTATGACGTTATCTGGCAACTTACGGCGACTTTTGGAGCAAGCACTAGATACTTTCATTGGATGACAAATGGCAACACTGCATTTTGTTTCCACAGCTATTTCCTCTATTGGGGATAGTAACTGCAATGAACTTAAAATTATACTCTTTGGTAACTGGGGGTAGCTACCGATATCATAGCCTTGATTTCCCCGGGAGATCGTACTCGGTGGCAGAAAGAATTGCAAAGTGAATGCTAGGCTAATCGGGAACCAATCAAAATCATAGTGTGTCATTATTCTATAGCCATATTGTCTCATCAACATTTACTTCATAATGATAAGTCTAAACAAAAAAAAATTGATCTTACCAGCTATTTAATGTAATGCAAATGTCACAGTGCATTTTTACTGTTCACTTGGTGATCACTGCAACAAAAGATAATATTAGTCCACCAATGCCCTTTTCCCCCAGAAGTCAGCCATTTTTTCCTGGTTGCCGAGAGTTGAAAATTCTGCACTCATCGCTGTCACTCTTTTACCCAGCTGTGTAATCACAGTGGAGGAGGGACAGGGCCAACAGCCTGCCACAAAGGCGTGACCAAATATGTTAAATTCTGCATATGTTGTGGTCTTATTATGTATGTATGTTATGTTATTGTTTTTATTGTTTTTACTGTGGACTTTATGGTGTCCTAATGTCTGAAGCACTGGACCAAACAAATTGTCCAGAGTGGGATAATAGAGTCAATCTGAATCGTGAAAAAATGATTACACTTTCTGTCTGAAAGCCTGCTTAGAAAGCTAGCACTTGCAGGGCTTAGGCGAACACACATTGTGGAGAAGAGACACATCTTGGGAAGAGAGCTTGGACTAGGGCTGATTTGGGTTAGGCCATAGGGGAAGGTGGGGGCTGAGACTGAGGGTAAGATTAAGACTGGGGCTGGTGAATTAAGGGCCCCCAGCCTCAGGGCGCTATTACACATCTATGATGAGAAACGGAGAAGAGGGGGCTTGTCTTGCCTAGGCACACCTTAGATTAAATATGCACAATTCCCATGCAAAATGGGCCAGCAAGAGCCGGGACCAGCGTTGCTGTCTAATCCCCAGTGCTGGAGTTGTTTCAACCAGGGTTAACAGGCTCATCAGTCAACACAGACTGCTTAGCACAGGACATCAAGGCCATTTGCAGGTTTAAGTGTTTGTGATTGCTTCCCTTTCCAGATTCAACTGCCAACCCTGCCCCCCACACATGCTCCCTGTGCTGGCTAGCGAGCATAGGAGTTTGCAATAAGACACACACAGGCATGCACATACATTAACCATCCGATAGCATGGCTAAAGGAGTGGTTTTCACATAAACATTAGGCCTTTTACCAAGTGTACAAAAAAAGTATACAAATCGCAAACACAAACATTTGAAAGACTAGATTCCCACACACCGTGGCACATGCTTTCACATGTACACACCTTATATCACCAACAGGCACTTCTTTCAAATATGACCCATAGACTTCTAGACTAGGTACACAAAGGTGGACAGATAAAAGACTATGAGGTAATCTTAATATTAATAATTATAAAAAAGAGTTTAGAGTACAAGAATGGGCAAACTTCCTCAGGGGGAAACAGAATGCGTACAATTTCAAAGGAAACAGACGAGAATTGAAACACATCTTCTAGCTGCTTTTAGAAAATGTATTTTTGAATGCAAAACACACACGTAAGTCAATGTATCCTGTCTGATGCATCCTCTGCGTCCGTCTACACCATAGCTTCATTCAAACCATTTGCATTTTACTGCCAGTGTTGACTTCTATCACCACCACACTGCTGTATTAGAGGGCTGTCATGTTATATTTGATAGCACACACACCCACAACACATAGTTTGTGGGGAAAGAGCTGGGAAGGGGGGGCCAAGAAAGTTGCAGCTAGGTACTGTAAATGAAGTGGACAAAGAAAAAGAGAACACGTGTGAAAATAAACAAGACAGCAAGGGAAAGAGAGAGTGATGGCAGGAGATAGAGATAGAGAAAGGCAGTGATTACACCACACTACATAGAGTATGGTTCAGTGGAGCATATCTGCACAGGGACAGGCGGTCCATTAAAAGCACAGACATCCTTATCCTGCTTGTCTGCCTGCTTTCTCTTACATCCATGTATACATGGAGAGGAAACTATCTAAATAGACCTGAAAGCAATCTCCCATCTTGACTTTGCCTCAGAATACCCATGATGACAATGCACTTTATACATTATTTTTTATAAAAAAAATTTTGCTGAAATTAATTTAAATGGGCATTTTGTTTTGTTCCTCAAAATAATGTCTTGAATTATAATATGCCAACTATACAATTAATTACTGTTTGGAATGATGGAAAACTCATGAACAGTACTTGGCTAGATATACTGACACCAGTGGATGCATCACTACTAAAGCACAATGTTTCTATTTTAAATATCCCATGGTGTAGAATATATATATATGTATATATATATATATATATATATATATACTCTGAAAGTATCAAATGCACAGAGAAATACACACGCCCATGTACAGAAATCGTGGCTTATGTCAGTCGGGTCCAATAGATTTGACTATAAATGATTAAGTCTTATGTCATTCTTTCTCTTCACAGCAAGTCACAGCAAAATATGATTGCTAATTATTTAATTGAAACTGTCAATATCATGTTGTGTGCACTCGGCCCTCAGTGTTACTCTGTATGCCTTGTGCAAAAAATGCCACTGTAATGGAAGCATGTTGGGTTAATTGATAATGCTGAGGTCCTAAGTAGAAAGGAGTGTGGCAGGGGGGATGTTTTACGGCTGTGCAAATGAAGGGGCTGCAGAGTTTTACACGTGCTGTAAAATTGTTATGGAGAATTAGCGTTCTTTCTTTCTCAGCGCAATAACCTGGACACTAATGCAGCAGAGCTGGAGAGATGGATGGACATGATAACATAGGAAATACATAGACAGACAGACGCACATAAAAGGTGAACATCTATGAGTTCACCCATTAGGTAGGGTGTCCCTGCCCCACCTAATTCCATTGTCTCTCCTTGGCGGTGGACGTGGCCTATTTCAGTTTAGGTATTAATTGCTAATGAATACTGTTCCCATTAAAAAGATCCCTCATACATCAGTAGCATGCGTCCTGGTGATACATTATGGTCGAGGCCATTAAGAATAAGTGTGGGTATGTGTGTAGACACACTTTCCTGTCCCTGTTGCCTGAAGCTTTGCACCCACAATACAATAATGACAATAATAAAGCCACACCACGAGTATCTATGAGGGAGAGTGTTGTGGCGAGATGAGGTAACGAGGACGATGCTTTGCAACAGTATGAAAATGTGTGGGGAGGCTATCGGCAATGTTCTTGGTATATGCATGTATTCATGTGTGTGCATGTGATTGTATATGTCTCTGTGCACATGTTCAGGAAAGAAAACGTGTGTTCTAGTGTGTATCAGTATGTGTTAGTTCTGATCAGAAGCTAGCATTTGAAAGTTGTGATGGGTGTCGGTCTAATGTAAGAGGAAGGAAATGCTTGGAGCGCAGACAGACACAGACGTGACCACTCATTGTAGTGTACTTGATTAGCACGTAGCCTCCTAATTAGCTATCCTCTATGGTTACAGGCAGTACCGCCGGTGACACCGCCAATAACACAACCACAAAATTAGCATGGACAGAGAGGGCTTTCCCATAACTGCATTTGAAAGGAGTCACTGCTGGTGCATTTAGCTGGTGCAAAAGCAAAAAAAAAAACAGCTTCAAGAGGTGTAGTCAGAGGTGTGTCAGTCACAAACCTAGTCTTTCTTCATGAAAAAATACACACCAAAGTAATTCTCATTCTTGCAATCTTTGAGTATGAATTGTTATTGTTGCCTTAATACAGCACTGTCACTTCAGCCATTGATACATTTTGATTTAAAGATAAGTTAAGTGAAGTGTGAAATCTGCACATGACCCTGGTCTGGAGGAGGGTTGCAATGTCCAGTTAGACGGTGACTGTTGAGTTGACCCATGTAGGTAACAAAAGACAAAAACTGTTCTAGTCAGTTGCAATGATCAAGGAGAGCTCTAAATATTGAGGGTGACATTTCCCCTGCTTCCTCCCCAAAACCTACACCTATGAATTCATAACATCCAGACACAGTTTCTTATACCTGACCTCCAATTTCACTGTGATAACACTGCTGCTGGAACTTACTAAGTTAAGGCAAGGGCAGATATGAGCTAGAGAAAGGGCAACCTATACAAAACACCCTTGGTCTAAGCTGGGGCTATTGGGATACTGACAGTTAGGGTCTGGCATCTATCTGCTTATGTGGATGTGTGAGTCCTGACAAGCTGGGCCATATTTGCATTGATAGATTTTCTTTCTGTGCTACAGATGGCTATGGTCAATAAAGGAGCCCAGGAGTCATGGGCTATTTCTAAGGCCTAACTGGGATGCTTTGTACATACTGCCAAGAGCGGTAATGGTCAAGCCAGAGAACCATGGTCTGGAACTAAGAAAAAAACTGGGCTATGTTAATGATAAGGCTTCAGGCTGTGTATACAGCTGAAGCAAGGCTTAGGGTGATGATTACAGGCAGGGCTAGGTAATGTGGCAGAGGCTGGGTGAGACGGCTGTGGCTAGGGTTGAAAATAATTAGGAGCATGGCTGGATAGCATAGCTAGATAATGTGGCTGGGGGGAGGCTGGCTGGGCATGGTATGAAGATGATGAGTACCAGGGTTGAGCTGTCCACTCCATTGGCCCTCTGAGCTGTGACAAGAAGCTCTGCTGGCTGCTGCAGTAGCTGGGGGTGATGCCAACGATAGGACTAATGCACTAATTACCACAGAGCGAGCGAAGAAGAGAGAGTAAACAGAGGTAGAGAGGGCTACAAAGGGATGGAGCATCAGACAGAGAGATGAAAGGGGGAAAATCTGAGGTCTGATGAGCTCTGAGTGACAGCCGTATGACACGACAGGGCTAAGAGCAGGCACCGTTATCTTCATCATCTTCTTCACCAACATCGTTTTATCACAGAGTAAAGGAAGGTCAAGTTTAGCCAGCAAGTATAAACATGTGTCTGAATGTTATTTATGCAGAGGCGTAGGTTTCGGGGGTGGCACATTTTTATCATCTCACAAACATTTTATCATACTGTGCTTTGACTTGCGGTCTGCAAATGTGTTGGCTTTCTAACGTAAATGGTGAACTAAATTATCCCTGATGGTTTTAATTTTAATGGTGTCAGTAAAAACCTTCATTTAGAACACATGCTCAAACACAAGCTTTCCTTCAATACAGTATTTTACAAATACAGCATAGATGCACAGAGTAAAAGTGATTGTACGCCTCTGTTGTCATCCGCAGGAGACCCCAATCGCCTGCCCACACACTCCTCATACTTATTTATCTCCACTTCCTGGGGCCGTGAGTCCATTCCCCTGTCGTTTCTCTCTCCTTCTTTCCTTGCTCTTCTCTTTCCTTGCTCTCTCTCTCTCTCTCTTGTTTCACTCCTCGTTTCTGGGCAATTGGGTCTGGGTTCTGGTGGTGGGGGGTAAGAGGTTGGGGTGGAGCTGCTGGGAACTTTGTGTGTGTGTGTGCGTGTGTATGTATGTATGTGTGTGTCTGGGAAGTGAGCTAATAAAGGACGGTGATCCATGAAAGGCCTTGAGCAAAGACACAGTCAATTACCTAATGCCTGAACCAGACCGCAGGGCCCACGCACACATTCTCTCCCTAACATACTCACACACACACACACACACACACACACACACACACTAACATACACCTCATTTACGTATACATGGAGAGGGGGCAGTGGAGGGCATAACTGGGAATTGTGTGCATGTGTGTGGGCGGGTGTGCATATGCGTGTGATGGAGAGTGGCGATTTATTAAATTGCTGTCACTTTTGACAAATTTGTGCAACTCAAGTTGAAAGGGTTAGGCTGCACGGCATCTCTATTTTTCCTCTTTTCTTTTAGAGGAGAATAATACCTTTCGGACGAAAACCCAGACAACCCCAGGATAAACCTGCCATCAGTGTGCATGGGTTGACAAATCAGCATCTGTGCTGGCTCCATGTATCAGCTCTAGATCTGAGTTTAAGACGGGTCTGACATTGATCGACTTTGATGTGAAAGGTTGAACATGAGTTTCTATACTAATTGTATGATCACTATAAAATGAATATGGGATTACTATAAATCTGAAGCAGACACTAGACATTCCTTGTATTTCAACCATACATTTGACCCTTCTCAATCGCAGAGTCTCTCGACTCTTAATTGTACAATTTAGGTTGTTGTATTAAAATTATTTGACATATAAAGAAAGAAATAGTTATCAGATAATCATGGTGAATATTACAACAATCTCTCTGAAGGAAGTGAAACAAAATAGCGCTAATATGCAGAAAGATACACTTACGCACAGTGTTGAATGTGTGTTTTAGTTATGTTTGGTCCACTAAGCCATTGGGGAAAAATGTTGACCAGGTTCAGCAGCAGTCTGAAATAAATGGGTCATATGCAGGTTTACCACATCTTCATTATCCCATGTACCACACATGGCTTCAAGTGATACTGTGTGTGTGTGTGTGTGTGTGTGTGTGTGTGTGTGTGTGTGTGTGTGTGTGTGTGTGTGTGTGCGCGTGTGATCAGTTAGGGATCTTTGCACAGCATGATGGGTAGGTGGATGTGTGGTCTCCAAAATGACTTACTTTAGCCACATAGTAGGCAGGAATACCTAAAGGATACTAAGTGATACTAAATACCACTAAATTATAATAATAATCATAATAATCGTAATGTTTGTGTGTGTTGTGTTCAACCTACCTCCTTCGGAGTCACTGTATAATCTCCTATCTGAAGCTCTTGGTGTAGGCTGGCTGAGTGAAGGAATTTCTACTGTGGCTCAGATGGTGGAGCATACTTCTTGTTCTTCTGGTTGGCGAAAAATAAGAGAAACAATATCGAAAACAGTGGTGAGGTTGAGGAAGTTTCCGTGATGCTGAAAATGTAGCAAACACAAAAACAGTATGTTTTGGTCTAGTTTGATTGCAGTGAAGTGTAGCTTCGGTTCTGAAGCATCTCTTAGCAAACACCCATTTGTTTTCATAATAAGGATGTGTTCATTGTTACTTAATGTTGCATGCATTTACTTCTGACTGTGTTGAGTGCATACAACATACATGTCTTGTTGTATATGAAAGGAAAAAAGACCATACACTTCTTATGTTTATGTTTATTGTATATGAGAACGCTTTTCTAGTCTGTATTTTTGCACGTATTATGCATCTGTGCAACGTTCTCACAATGTGCCAGTGGGGATTCTATTGGACTCATGTTGTCGAAGCTGATTTTGGGCCTCCTCCAGGTGTTTGTAAGTGGTCTGCAAACGTAATGTCAGGCTGCAACACTCCACATGCTGCTCCCACACTTCCCCAGGCCTTCTGAGCAGACCCTGGAATAATCACAACCACCAACACACATACACATACAAAAATCAGATAATGATCACTGTATCTTTCTGTTTCAGACTCCCTCCTCTTTTCTTTGTCTGATCCCTCTCCCACAGGTAGTGATGGCTTACAGCTTAAACCAGAGGCCAATCCTTTACATCTCTACTCCTGTGACACTGAGACCAAAAGAGAAGCAGAGGGGGAAAAGGGAGTGAAGAAAATTATATCAGGCGAGAGAAAGAGGAGGTCAGAAGACCAAGTATGCCAGAGTAAAAATGAAGGACATAGAGAGGGACAGACAGACAGACAGGCAGACAGACAGACTGACAAGATTATTATTTTTATTATTATTATTAACTTAAAACTGAAGTTAAATAAATGTTTTCAAGACAAAAACGAAGCAATATTTTAATTACCACAACAATACATTTTTTAGGTGAGTTTTTGTCAAGATTTAAGTTCTATATAACAGAGGCATACATTACATGTATATCAGCTTGTGGCTCGATAGACAATGCCTCTAACAGGTTAAATTATCTGTTGGTGAATTGATTGGCTTTTCTAGGCATTTTTTCTTTAATGTATTCCTAAAGTGCCTGGAAAGCAGTTGCATGAAATATATATCCTATTTTCATTTTATTTCTTTTTTTGGGGGCGGGGGACCAAATCTTACAAACAAGTCAGTTAAACTTGAAACAACTGTCTGTCAAATGTATTTCTTGTGCATCTTCTTGACATTGTGGCTCTTTCCCTCGAGTGATGGGTTTCTGTTGTCTGACATCAAAGTTGCAAAGACAAAGAAATGTTGTTTTTAGTAACACCATTCCCTGTCTCACTTGGCTCACTTCACCCCTTACATCGCCTTAAGACGTCATCATACTCTTATACTGAAGGCGTTGGATACACTTGGAACTTATTCAATAGTGTGGTTATGGTCTTAACAAGACAATGCAAAAGTGATCAATGACATATTTAAAAAGGCTAAATCTCTTTTCACAAGTCAGCTTTTGAAATTTCTAAAAATGCTTAATAAGTCAAGGAGGGGTGAGGCCATTGTATTTAGTATGTGTTAAAAAATGCAACTTTCAAATCTCAACACCTGGTGGTATTTATTCATTCTAGTTTTGATGATAGAGGGAAAACTGTTAGTGGTCATATTTCTTTAGACAACATGCAAAATACGCATTACAATTTGTGTTTGTGCTCTCCATAAGTAATTTATGGATTTATTTAAAATATGAAAACTTGTATGTGTCTGATTAAGAACAACAACAAAGTGCAACCTGCACATGCATTACTGTGTTACTTGTGGAATCGTATATGCTCTTTTGTTAGGGTGATGTGTAAACTTTGAGCAGCGCAGATTAACTTAGATGTTGTTGCTTTGTTGGAGGTGACCTTCAGTTGTTGTTTGGTGTTTAAAAACGGAGGGAGGATGACGGGGGAGAGATAGAGGAAGGGACAGGGACCCTGTCCTTGCTCCTATCGCCACAGGATCGGTGGCCTGGCCTGACCACTTCCACAGCCAGCACCTCAACCTTATCCATCACCACTAGATAGTTATCACACCAGGGCAGGAGGAGGTGTGGGGTGTAGGGATGAGTGCAGAAGAAAGGGGGTCTTCCTGCACACACACACACACACACACACACACACACACACACACACACACACACACACACACACACACACACACACACACACACACACACACACACAAACCAGAAAACACAGGGAGGCAGAGACAGAGAAAGACTCTCTCTCTCATTTTACAGCTAATAAAACGAGACAGATCCATGCCTCATTTCTGCTTACTTATGTTTACATTACTAGAAACTAATAATAGGGAAAGTGCTTTGCCATAAAGAGCTACAGAGTGTAAATAACACAAATAATGTCAAATAATCAACATACACACAAATAACCATGCACACAATCACACACATACATAGACATCTGAACAAAACGTAGTCACAATGCACAGCTGGACTATGACAAATCATACTAAGATCAATTCTCAAGAGAGAAAACTCCAATGGGATTTCAATGTTGCGGTGTCCCCTGAATGTGTCTGAAGGCTGATATTTAGGTTTAAGATCATAAATGGCATTAAAGTAAATATACAAACTAGTGATGGGCCGTGATCGGCGTTAGCGTGCTGCGTTAATGCGAGATTCTTATCGGGCGATAAAAAAATTATGATATGATGCTATGATGACTTTCACGTGGCGCGCCCACGAAAATCACGTGTGATCCGCTGCCCCCCTGTTCAGACCAGACGCGTATTTCTTCCGCGATGGTCGACAAGCGCTTCTGCTCAGCTGTTGTTCATTCAGAGCTATTTTTTTTCATCATAACCTCATAAAATAAATATGGCATGTTTCTGTAGCACACACACACACACACACAGACACACACAGAGAAAGAGAGAGTGTGTATGGTAGTGGACAGTAGTAGTGTAGATATACCGTTGAAATACACATATTTGTGTATCTACTCTTCACATTTATTAATTGTTTTCATCTCTCTACTTTGTTAAGATACACAAATGATCGCATTTGTCTATCGGGGTATTTTATTTTGAAAATTGCTTTGATTTTGAAAATTGACCGGATTGTCTCGTGTTTCTTTGTTTGACTTCCTGCAAGAATTGACGCGACTCGCGCAAAAAATGCAGCAGATGCCGAAACGATCGCTTCACGGCGCGGGACGGTCCCGTAGGATCGCGGCGCTTCGCGTCTGGTGTTAACTACACTGTCGCTTAACAAAGGCGCCGAAAGGAAGTGGGCTCCGCTCCGCGCCTATTCTTGGCGCTGCCGCGGCCGTTGTGAACCCAGCATCGGACTTCGAACCTGTGTATGCCTACTGTGAAATTACCACATCAAACGTGACGTGCTGACATGGATGCAGCTATGAAGCCGCCGGGTTTGCTTCAGGGAAAATTTATTTTTAAGAAGCTTCCCAATGGAAACCTCAACAAGAATAAGGTTGTTTGCACCTTGTGAAATGCGGAATGAGTTAGTAAATGGTAAATGGTCCTCATTTATATAGCGCTTTTATCCAAAGCGCTTTACATTAATGACTGACATTCACCCATTCACGCACACATTCACACACCGATGGCGGAGTCAACCACGCAGGGCGACAGCCAGCTCGTCAGGAGCAATAAGGGTGAGGTGTCTTGGTCAGGGACACCAGGCACTCAGCTGGGAGGAGATTGAACCGGCAATCTTGCGGTAACCAGCCAACTCGCTCTACCTCCTGAGCTAAACCTCCGTTAGTTAGTCATTATTTAGGTAGCACACACATATTATGAATGCCTTCGGCAGAATTCAAATGAGCCATTTTAATCTAGATTAATCTAGATTAATTCCAAGATTACAGTGAGATTAATCTAGATTAATCTATGACCACCACTAATACAAACATAATCCTTGTGTGCCTGATCATACTGGTTGGGCAAGCCACAAGGAATTGACAAGGAACACAAATGAGAGCTGCATGGGACTTTTGATATATATATACACACACTCATACACATGCAAGTACACACACACACACACACACACACACACACACACACACACACACACACACACACACACACACACACACACAAACATTTGGTTGTAACATGTAGCCACACAGTCACACTTATTGTACTCAGTGAAATACAGACACTAAACGGCTCTGTGCAGTAGCCCCCGAGAGAGCAGTCTGCCATGTTTTAATGATGTCATTCTTCTTTAAAAGGAGTTTTAAAGGATCTCTGCTTTGATCAAGAGCCATCTCCAATGGCACAAGAAGGGGATGTTGGGGGTCTTTAATAATTAGTATGACACTGTAAAATTATTACTCTCTTTCAACTCCTGTGCATGCTCTATTGCTTTTTTTCCTCCTTCTTCAGCCTTATATTCTGTCTCTTTTATATTCTCTTTCATATTGTTGCCCTCTGTTTCTCTGTCACCACCTCTCCATGTATGCCATGGTCCTAGCATTTACCATCTCACCTGCTGTTTCTTGATGGCAATGGGGGGCAGAATGGGCCTGGAAGAGCAGTAGGTTCCAGTGGTTTTGATCCATGGGGATCCAAGAGGGAAACTGGGGGCTGTTGGGCTAGACATGCCCCTGGGACAAGCCCTGCCCCTGGAGGCGAGCCTGGTGGGTGCCTGGTACTTGACCTGCCTCAGCAGTAGTTCCATGTCATGGGGGGCTGGCCTAAATGGAGAGTTGAACACCCCAGGGCACTGAGAGAGAGAGAGAGAGAGAGAGAGAGAGAGAGAGAGAGAGAGAGAGAGAGAGAGAGAGAGAGATTTTTTTTTGATTTTTAAGAAATATTTTATTCTGTCATTCTTTTAAAGGAGACTAATCACAAATGATTAAATGGTCATCTTCAGACACACAGGCAAACAATAAATAAGTACGCAGTAAAATTACAATAACTCTTCAGAAAAGAATAGCTGGCTTTCCATCGCAAAGCACAACACGTCGCCGTGAGCCCACTTCAGGCTGAACTCATCCACATCCTTCATTTCTTTATAATAGTTAAAATCGATCGTTATTCTGGCCTTGACCATCCTCTTAAACAACAGTGTCAGATCAATGTCTACCGAGTGGTCAATTTTTCTTTTCCTGCTCACATATATAGCCATTTTTGCTTGTCCCAAAATAAAATTAGCTATTTGACATTTGTGTTTGGCCGACTTTCTGTACTTCACACCGATAATGAACTGTTGTCTGGAGAAAAACTCACCCATTTTTTTAAACTATTTTTCCAACACGTCAAACAATGGTGCCAGACGCACGCACTCTGAAAAACAGTGGAACACTGTTTCTTTGTAGGGACAGAAAGGGCAAACATCACTTGCGCCACTGTCAATTACAGCCAGGAAAGCATTGACAGCCACCGCACCATGTAAGAGCCTCCACTGTAGGTCAGCTACCCTCTTTGTAAGCGGAGGCTTATACAAACCACTCCAGGCAGGTTTGACATCACCTCCCAAGTGTAGGTGATCTCGCCAAGGTGTGTCAATGCGTTCCTTGAGCTTATTTTTGTTCAGACCCTTCACCATCATTTTATACACCGCTTTACCTTTTGCCTCTTGTAGGTTTAGGTTTTGAGTACAACTGTTCTCCAAAAAAATACCCGTACAGTTGCCAAACCTGGGATGAACACCTAAGGGAGGAAAAAGGTCATCAGCATTGGGCACAGCCACCCCATGACAATAGTTTTCTAATAGGACACATTCGTGTCCAGTCAGGCAGTGTTTCCAATGTTCAAGAAGCTGCTTGATAATCCTTACTGAACGTATTCCCAGGCTTGCTGCTAATGCAGCTGCATTGTTCAAGTCAGGGCCAGCAATGTCCACCACAGATCCGAGAGTTAAAATCCTTGCTCCATAGAACCGTTCAGTCACTGCTAGTCCTACCCAGCAGGGGGCGTCCAACCGTCCTCCGTGCACCACCGGTTCCCTCAACAACCAGTAGAGGGAGTCACTGTGCACCAGTCTCTCCTTGACCAGTGTTTTCCACACTGTGAAGACACCACGGTAGAAGGATGGTAGAGTCTGAAGATTCAAAGTTTGTACATCCATCAAAAACAAAGAGTTCTGCAGCCCCAGGCCACCGAGTTGTTGTAGGACCATGTGTGCCAGTGGTCTCCAAACCAAATCTTTTGGGCCAAACAGTAGTCTCTGAATGAAAAGGAGGCGGAAAGTGGCACCTCTGCTTGGCAGGTGTATGAGTCCCTGTCCTCCCTCTTCTTTAGGAAGAAACAGCACAGCTTGAGGAATCCAATGTAGTTTGTCCCAGAAGAAGTTTACCAGGACAGTTTGTATTCTGCAGAGCAAGTTAGGGGGGGGATCTACACAAGCCAGTCTATGCCATAGCGAGGAGGACACCAGGTTGTTAACTATAAGCGTGCGCCCTCTAAAAGACATGCTTGGAAGAAGCCACCTCCATTTTTTTAGCTTGCCCTCTATTTTTTCTAGAGTGTTCTCCCAGTTTTTCTCTAACATGGATTCCTCCCCCAAGAACACCCCCAAGTACTTCAGCCCTTCTTTCTTCCACGTGAGCCCTCCTGGTAGAGTCAAGGTGTTTAGAGTCTTTTTCCCACTAAGGACAGCTTCACTCTTTTTCCAGTTAATGGTGGCAGATGATAATTTTTTAAAAATACCTACATTTTCTTCTAAAATGTGAATATCGCTCTGTTTATTGAGGATAATCACCACATCATCTGCGTATGCTGATAGCTTAAACGCTGACGTGCACCCTGGAAAACAAACACCAGAGAGTTCTCTCCTAAGTTTGTTCAGCAGAGGTTCAATGGCAAGGGAATATAACATCCCAGAAAGGGAACATCCCTGCCGTACCCCCCTCTGGACCGCAAAGGGTGCGGCCAAGCCACCATTAACTTTAAGTATACTCGCAATGTCACAGTACAGTACCTGAATCTTAGCGATAAAACCTGGGCTGAAGCTTTCAGGGTCTGCCATAGATACTGATGTTCAACCCGGTCAAATGCTTTTTCCTGATCTATGGAAATGAGACCAGCATCTACATCCAATGAGCCAGAGACATCCAAAACATGTCGAATAAACGTGATGTTATCACTTATTAACCTGCCGGGCACACAGTAGGTCTGGTCAACATGAATGACCTCGCTCATCACCTCTCTTAGTCTGGACGCCAGAGCCTTAGAGAAGATTTTATAGTCTCCACACAACAGGGAGACCGGCCTCCAGTTCTTAAGATCCTGCAGATCTCCTTTTTTTGGCAGCAATGTGATCACTGCCCTCCTGCAGCTTAGTGGTAATTGTCCTTTAGACAGACTTTCCTGGAACACCTCCAGTAGATCTCCACCCACCACTGACCAGAAAGATTTATAAAACTCCACAGGAAGGCCGTCGATGCCAGGAGCTTTACCAGTTCCAAGACTCAATGCAGCCGTGTAGAGTTCCTCTAGAGAAAGTTCGGTATCCAACGCTGCGTTAGTATTAACATCCACACGGGGTAGACCGGTGTAAAAGGATTCGGCTAGCGCCAAGTCTTCCACATACTCCTTTTTGTATAGCTCTCTGTAAAAGCAGGTGGCATATCTGCGAATTTCAGGAGTCCCTGTTATTGCAGATCCGTCATCAGAGCGTAGTGAATGAAAGATCTTCTTCTGGCCATTCTTGCGTTCCAAACCAAAAAAATACTGTGATGGAGCATCCATCTGAGATGCATTCATGAAGCGAGAGCGGACCAAAGCCCCCTGTGCTGTGATGCCCAACAGGTTGGCTAAAGCAGCCTTTTTGGATTTAAGGGCTTCAACATGTCCTTGATTCTTGGTAGAATCTACCAGACTCTGTAGTTCTACTACTTCTATCTCTAGGTCTTGAAGAGACCTGGTGATGTACTTGGTGACATTGCGAGTGTACTGCTGGCAAAACTGTTTGACAAGGCTCTTACCAAAATCCCACCACCGCTGTACTGAAGAAAAACCAGGCTTATTCTTTTGATGTGAACACCATAAAATAGTGAGACCATCTCTAAAAGATTTGTCATTTAAAAGACTAGTGTTAAAATGCCAGTAGGCGCTGTGGAGCTTAGTGTCCTGAATATGGAAAGTGCACTGCACAAGAGAGTGATCGGACATGCCGACAGGAAACATCTGACAATTTTTAAAAATATTAAAATTATGCCTGAAACAATAAAAGCGATCAAGTCTTGCCAGTGAAATCAGATTGTCTCTGCAGTGACTCCAGGTGTACTGCCTGTCCGTTCTATTAAAACCTCTCCACACATCTTTTAGCTCACACGTCTCAATCATCTGTCTGAGTCTGATGGACGAGGCCTGATGAGGCTCCAAGTGGTTTCTGTCTAGCTTTGCATTTTCGGTGCAGTTGAAGTCACCTCCCAGAAACAAGAAATCATTCGAACACTTTTCAATAGCATCACCCAAAACCCTTAAAAAACACAATCTCTCAGAGCTCAAAGCTGGAGCGTACACATTTATAAAAGTCATATTGACCTGTTCATATTGCACTTTGACCTTTAAAATATGACCACTCATAATTTCTTCTGCCTCAAAAGAAAAAGGAGTAAAGCTGTTGGAAAAGAGCACAGCCACTCCACCACGGTTGGAGGTTTTATGACTGAGAAAGATTTCCCCCGGCCACTCTTTCCTCCAGTCATGTTCATTCTCACTGTTACTGTGAGTTTATTGAACAAAGAAAACATCTAGGTGCTTCAATTCCATCAGCTTGAGGAGAGCAGCTCTTTTCATATCACTTCTTGCACCATTGATGTTTAAAGAGCCTATTTTGAAATCACTCATTGGAAAGAAAAAGACCACCAATAGTGCACAGACACATACAGATAGTATGTGGAGAGACTTCTTCCATTCATTCATCATCATCATCATCAATCAGTTGAGCTTTGACCCTTGTCACTAATTTCTTGAGTCTAAAAATCTCTTTCACAGTGAAAGCGCCCTCCT